>NC_143394.1:718333-1023750 GCF_980474605.1 Leiobunum rupestre
TTTTAAAGGTTTAGACTATACTACAGTAAAACCCAAAATTAATTAATAGGGCGTGAATCACCAGATATTCTCTATCGCATAGATAACACTTCTATTTTTTCGAGTCAAATGTATAAGAAATAAAAGGTAATTGTCATGGTACATACGTCTTATTTTATTTATTATTTATTTATTTATTTTTATTTACTGTTTATTGCCACTTTTCTATTCGGTGAAGGAAGCGTGTTTTACGTTCACAACGAACGACTATTTCTCATGTAGTCGAAGTAATTGTTGAAAGATCGATTTATTCAATACGCCCATTGCAGAGTTATTTTATGCTTTGGTTGTTTTTATTATGATTACCACATGCATTATATTTAAATACTACATAACATAAGCCATTTTTTGATAAATATATGTATTTTGAAGTCTTAAAATTTTCGTTCTTTTACATCAAAACGAAATTACGCAATTTTGGGTTTTTACATAAGCATACTCATTATCTTCGTAAATAGAGACGTTAGAAATAATTTCTCAAAATGTACACGAATTTATTTTTTCTAGTTGGTTTTGTTATCCTATTCTATCAATTTGATAAACACAATTGATTTTTATCACATTTAAGATTTGTTTTATTTATTTATTATAAAAGTACATAGAAGAACACAAAAATGGCTTTACAGGCAATAAAGATATTCCGCGAGGGAGGTGCCGGGCGGAAAAGTGTTCAACACCGACGCGGCATTACCCCGCTGTATTGCGATTGCTATCCGCTGAGTCAAAAACGCCGTGGAACGCGGCTCCCCGGTAGCTTACCGAATTCGACGACCAATAGAATGGACCAAAGCCAAACCGTCTCGGCCGAAGGAGCCGAGACATTCTATCAAATAAGCAGATCGGACTGTGTCATCGTGGCGCCATTTCTATATGTATTGCTGATTTACTAATTATACAAACTGTCGTCTGCTAGTGGTTCAGCAACGAATCTAGAGATGTAAATCATGGCACGATTTATATACTAACACAGGCTGGACTACTTTACTTATAAAAGGCCCGCTTATGAGCTACAAAGGCAGCCCGAGAAGTGTCCTTCGGTAATTCGTACATGCGCTAACGCAGTGTTGTGTAAAAATTTCATTGGAAGAGCCTTTACACTGAATAATTAAAATATGAACAACAAGATAATATTTAAAGACTGTCTGTCTGCCTTGCAATTTTCTTAACCACAACGCTTCCCCTTGCATTTACGTATACCGCAAAACAGTCCTAATACAAACAAGTGTTACCTTGTAGCCAAGGTTCGTAAAAATGCTTGCTGCACTATATGCCTTGTAGCGAAGGCGATGGTAAAAACTTTGACCTGCGTTGATGAATTTATACCATATGTGGCTCTGGAAATGTACCATCCGCAAAAGAAGTAAGCAGAATGCTCGATCTTGTCCAAATACCTGTTGTGGGTAGGAAAATTTCAAGGCGGACAGAAGAAATCCTAGCCCTTTAAAAGTAAATAGTTAAACCAATTCGCATATTACATACAGGGAAACAAACATTTAGAAACTTCCATGGAGTATAAAATTTTAATTTCGTATTTCTACACTAGATGACGCCAGCGTGGATATTTTGGTGCAAAATTTGAAAAAAAATTATTATATTTATCATATAATTATAATAATTTAAGTGCTATTTCAAGCTGAAAGTTTATATAAAATGTTTTAGAAAATATAGTTATACAAAATTCCAGCTTTTAAATAACGACAATTTAAATTAGACTTTCGCGGGTTTTATCATTTTTGATATTTCTGATTGTGAACTGATGGCGCCATCTAGTAGCAAGTAGATTATTAAACATTTACACACAATGGCGGTACCCCTGTAAAAGGGTCTTCTCCCTTCTTATATGCGTATTGGTGTTCATTTTTCTGAAGTATATCAATAAGAAATCTAGATATTTATATGATAAATATCTTGAAATGAACAAATCTTATACCTAAAAATTTAACATCATAGTTTAAACTTCTTCTATCTTCTACTTTCCGTAAAGGCGAACAAAAGGCCAAAGTTATCCATAATTCAGAAATTTTAGAGCAGATGGCACTCTAGGCGGTTTTTGGAATTTTTAAATACACAACACGTTACCACGCTATCTCCAAAGTTTGATTTCTGTATCGAGGCAGATTTATCTCACTGGGGGGAAGACACGTGTTCGGGGTATAATAACGGAATTTTTCAGGGGCAAGAGAAGTGATCACTCGCGAAATACTGTTGCCCTCTTTTGGCGAAATTCGGAACTATTATAAATAAAATACTGTCTGCTCTCTCGAGAAATATTCAAACATTTTATTTTACGTTTTTAATAAATGTATAAAGTGTTTTTTAATTACTTAAATTGCCAATAGACCTTTAAAAAATCTCACGCCGGCTTGTTTTAAATACACGTGGGGATTCGGTGGTCACGTGACGTTTTGTTTGCCCCTGAAGTCGAAGCCAGCGCGCCCTTATGAGATAATCGCGAATTAACTCCATCTCTAGTTGCTACGGCCTACGGAACGTAAGCGAGAAATGAAAAGCGGCCCGAGAAGTGTCCTTCAGTAATTCGTCGATGGTCCGGCCAACACTCATTGTTGACTTTGCGCGTGTTAGGAGGTGGTGACACCCCTCGTGAGAATGTTACATGAAATAATTAAGTACCCTCTCGCAAAAGATGCAGGTTTCATCATAGAAATCTTATAACATATAATGATTCCGTATAAATACAAAATGGGCTAATTACATTTTCGGAGGTTTCGTCATTATCAGCCAATCACGATTCAAAGAGTGACTACGGCAACGACTCGTTGCCATCTAGTTTGAGTTACAGAAAATAATAATTCGATTAAGGATTACGTCACCTTAAGAACCCGCATTTGATTGGCCCTCGTCAATTGAGTCATGGCCCCCTGTCGGCAGCATTCTAGTTACCTATGAGATTTCTATGTCAATTCGTCATAAGTGTCATTCTTTAGTGTAATGTATTTTTTCTGGGATATAATTACTCTTTCATAAGGTTTTTGTTTATCTAAGTTTCTACAAACATAATAATAAATATAATATTACTTACTTTAAATGTGAAATAACCTTTAAATACAAAGGTTAATACTGCTTCTCCCAAAACTGCCATTGACATTGCCTGCTATTTTAAAAGTTAGGCCTATGTCAGGCCTAGGCTTAAATATCTTCAAAGCGAACCTAAACGAAATCTTATTTATCCTTACATATTCCTTATAATAAGTAAATATGAAATCAAAACTAAACGTTCAAAAAATCTTAACACTATTATTAAATAAAAATTCAAAAACGTTGAAGTGGTTCATGTGAAAAACTCCAGCAAAAACCTATGGGAATTCTGCGAGCTTGGATCGGATGGATCGGGATGGATCCTGTAAAAATCGTCTGAGCTTCTACTATTTTTAACCGCCATGTTATGGCGCTATAGCGGCTTGCCGTAGTCAATGAATAGCCGCTGATTGGCTGAAGCTTAAGCAAAGACTATATAATCATTAGTCGTTGCTACAAAATGTCTTGGCGTCAGGTTCTCCCGTAGACGAGAGTATTCTAGGTAGGACTATAAGATTTCTATGGGTTTCATAGCCGAAAATTTTATATGAATACCAAATAGTTTGATAAATTTAGCTCAAATTTTACCAAATCAAATAGTTTAAATTTATAAATAGAATACTCAGATTTTTCAAATTGAAATTCATTATTTGGAATAGACGCTTCAATAAATATTAAATTAAATCGCAAAGAAGTTCAAGTAATATTTCCGAGAGCCAGGACCTACAAATCACTGTTTATATAGTGCTTATTAAAATAATGGAAAATTTTCACTTTTACGACGGTAGAAAGCGTTCCCTTTTACTCGGGTAGCTTTTATTTAACATATTCAGGCTTGGCAAAAACACGACGTTCAGTTTACAGGTGAAAAGTTTCCACAAGCAATATTTAAACAAGAACTTGCGGGTCCTGGCTCTCGGAAATATTACTTCTTGGCGATTTCCTTTGAAGATGATTTATTTAAGCGCATATTCTAGATTATTAATAACAAATATTCGATTCGTCGGTGCGAATAGCTCTTTATATAAAATACGAGAGGTCACGTCATTACGTTAGATTCATCGTGCAGTTTACGAGAGCGCGCGCATATTTTTTTTTTTTGAGCTCGCGGGAAGACGCATGAGACCCTCTACACGGAAATATTAGGAAGCGCGCGCTCCAAAAAATAACACTTTTTATACACTCATATATGCGTATATATTATTTTATAGAAAGAGCTATAATAGTAAACCTGAAATTTCGCCAAATAATTTGGTCGAATCAAACAGTGACAAATACCTTGCACAGTGCACAGTCCTCTGCTTCACCCTGGGACTTAATTACAAAGTTAGGGGTAGAAATAGCTTTAAACCAAATAGGTTGAATTAATTTAAAAAGATTATAATACTGATTAATATGGGATCCAGCAGTTTTCAGTTTTCGGGTGGCTCTGTTGCAAACAAATTAAAGTTCTTAAACGTTTAAATTGATCACCAAAATAAACTAACATACTCTCAATTTAATTGACTAAACATAATACTGGAATTCTCCCTAGAAAATATTTTGGTCTTACAAACAACATATTAGTATAAGATGATGATGAAACTATATTAAAAATAATAATTAATTTTGAGTAATTAAATTAAGATGGTTTACAAAATAAGGACTATTTTCGCATAGATTTTGAATATTAATATCTTACTGAGACTATTTATACTCGAAAATAGACACGAAGTCACAGGAGTCATCTGATTCTATTTATCGTCTGCAACGTTATCAATACATCCGTAAGCCTAACGCTTCAATTTTTCCAGATTTTTCCTCAAAGGCCAAAATTTAAGTGCTCTTTCTAATTTTTGGCGTTTTAATCATCTTGAAATTTCTGGACATCAGGAATTTGGAATAATTAGGTAATTTTCTAATTAGCGATTTACTTTATTATTATTGATTATTATAAAGTTAACATCTGAATTCTATGACATATACGTTGAAATAATCAATTTTCTTAAAATCAATCACTGAGCTTAAAATAAATCTGAAACGAATTATGTTTTTAAGGGTTCTTTACTAAATATAAAAGATCTGAGTGCTTCAAATTACGAAAACCCTTACAATCAAAAATGAATCAGTATGATTCAGATTCAAACTTCGCTGAAATGGGGATGGATTCCTTTTCGGATAAAGCAGTTAGGAGAGGTCTGTTGTTAAAACTATGGTTTATTTTAAAAATAATCATAAAGTATGAAAATTGTAATTTGACCAGGTTTCATAAGGAAGGTCTATGGCATTTTGTTAGTTCAGCTATCCATCACATTTGCATTTATATGCATGTTTCTCTATGTGTACGTATCCTCGCTAGACAATTAGGAGTGTCTTTAGCACAAATTGATGGTTTATTTTTCATTAACAGTGAAGAAGTCAAATTGTATGCTAGAAACAATCAATGGCTCTTTTGGTTGGCATTGTCCGTAATCAATTAAACATTTAAATCATTTTATAATAAGGTGGTTCTTAGTTTGATATTTTTTATAGCGCTACTGTGATTGTGATGATGATAGTATTAGCTTGCTGCCAAAGTGTACGAAGATTACATCCCTGGAATTTGATATGCCTATTTCTTTTCGTAAGTATAAAACAACAGGAAATTGAATAGTTAAATGACAATGTGTTATTAACCTTTTTATTTCCCTTGTATGTAAATTTTTAGACTTTGGCCGAGTCATTCTTATTAGGCTGTTCGGCAAGGTACGTATTATTACTATAAAAGTAGAAATTTTAAATACAATTAAAAAAAACTAATAAATGGCTCTTAAACTTCTTACCTATTTTGTAGTCGTTTTGACAAATATGAAGTCTTGCTCGCTGTTGGAATTTGTGCTGTAAGAATTTTTCTGATTAAAATTTAATTTAAGCAATTATAGGACTAGTAAGGCTATGATTTATGTAAACTAGATAGTCATTTTAAAACTAAAAACACATCGCCATATTAATTTAACTTGCATTTCTAAAGGCTATATCATTGGCGTTGACTCTCTTTGCGTTCCAAACTAAGGTAAATAATAAATACTAATTATAAAACTGAAATATACTTTTAAATGTTAATTTTCATAATTATAGATCGATTTCACCATGTGTGGAGGCTTTCTGTTTGCTGCTGTGATCATTCTTATGCTGTTTGGCATACTGAGTATCTTTCTACCGGTAAATATTATTCTAGTTTTTTGTTTCACATTTACAACGAAAAACTATTTTCGCAAGTGCTAGAAATACTTTAATGAGATAAATGCCACAAATTAGGATCAGTTTTGTGTTAATCCAGTTTCTCAGCTCCACGCCAGTTCACTTTAACAGTTTATAACTAATTAGCTATATGATTTATAATTTGACTAAATTTTAAGCGCAGGATGAGAAAATACGTTAACATTAGTTAGTGCAAGTACAAAAATAAAAGTTTGCAACTGAAACTAGTTCTAACTAAAAATGGCCAAAGCCTTCACGCCTGATGAAGAAAAAGCTGTGAAAAATCCTAAATTTGCTTTTGTTTTTCAAGGTTCTGAGAGTGTTCTACGCATGTGCCGGAGCTTTGATATTTTCCTTGGTAAGATAGCGTTATTTTTAGCAACAACTAAAATTTTCTTGCAGTATGTGTAAGACAGTTTTTTAAGAGCACAAACTTACTATTTAACTCTTTACACTTCTGCTGCGAATAGTACATCATATTTGACACTCAAATAATGATGGGAGGGAAAAAGTATTCCATAAGTCCTGAAGAATATGTCTTTGCCGCTCTCAACCTTTACGTGGATATTATTATGCTCTTCACGTACATTTTACAAATCATCGGTTATGCTTCCAGCGATTAAGCAGGCTTGTAATTTTAGTAACATTTCAGCACTCGTTTTTGTGCTTTAATATTTGTTTATCTTCTAATATTTTCACTATTCACCAGTTTTTTTGCATAATTCTTTTCTTTTCATTTGTTCAATCGAACCAAAATTCTATATTTGTCACTCTGAGTTAGTTCACGATATACACATATAAACAATCCAGCTCTATTAATGTGCAGATAGTCATTGAATAATGAAAATTAAGATAAGTAACATACCAAAAATAAGTATAACGCTATTCTCTCAATGCTTTTTTAATGATATTCTGTTTCGTCAATGGCCACATAATTCGTAATGTGGCTAAAGACTAATAATACTCCGTTAGTTGTTCATTGTCTTTGAAAACTATTGGATAATAAATGCTGAAAAGTTGTCCCCGTTAGCCTTTTTAACGGAACAACCAAGGCTTATTAAAAATTGAAAGTACGCTTTTAAAAGAAGATAATGCTTCTTGGTAAAAGGGGAATACCTACGATGGCCCTGTGGACTAGACTATTTTATCATGTTTTCTTCTGTACTCCAAACTTGTGCCATCTCAGACAGGTACCGGTGTGGGGCATTTGTTTCTCCCCCTGATGATGGAATCCATTAAAGGGATAACTTCCAAGAGAACAAAATAAAAATTTCCGTAACACAGTTCTGTCGTTCATAATTAAATTTTTATAACAATTGACCTTTAATAAACTAAAACTTGACTAAGGTATGATGACCAATAAAATCTAAGCCTTTATACTTCTTTTAATGACTTTAAATTCTTCTTAGAAGACCTTGGTTCAAAGTTACTGATTTTTAATTTTTCAATGACCCTCTAGTCAAATGGTGCACAAAAACAAATTCATAATTATTAGCACTGGATTGTATTATTAATTCTATTGCGTTTAAAACACTAGTACAAATTTTTGATTTTACGATAATTTAATGAACTTTTAACCAAAATTTCAAGCTTCACTTACAATATTTAGGAACAAAAATAAATTTTTATCTCTAAACCTATTAGTTAAGAGCACCGTATCTTTTTTTCTCCAAATGTTAAATTTTTAGTGTAGTGGAACTAAAAAAATGATAAAACATTTGGAAAATAATTAGTTTACACTTCATTTTTTAATATTCTTTGTTAATAATTTTTTTATACTTATTTTCTTATGGTAACTTTTTGTTTTTCTTTACAGTACTTAATATATGATACACAGTTAATAATGGGTGGAAACCATGCATATTCCATTTCACCTGAAGAACACATTTTTGCTGCGTTAAATCTTTACCTTGATATTATTAATTTGTTTATGTACTTATTAACTATTATCAGCGCTGCAAGAAATTAAAATTTTTCTTGCAAGACCAATAGCTTAGATAGATTTCCTAATATATTTAACAATAGTAATAAAATTATATGCACTATTTAACTAATTAGCCCTTTTAGTTTATATAGAGCAGCCAATATCCACATTTGCCGCTACATAGCTTTATGTAAACTTAAAATTCGATTTTTAAATTATTTTTAATCTCAGTGGAAAAATATTTGTATATATTAGGTTTTTTGTAAATAGCTCTTGATTATTTAATATTACCTGAACGCATTTTTTCAGCACTAAACCGTTACTTGGACATCATTAATTTGTTTGTCAAGTATTGTTAGCGCTGCAAGAGATGAAAGTTATTCTGAAAGAGCATTAGCTTGAGTAGATTTCATTTTTGAATCAAGTAATCAAAATTTAGAAGTACCTTTTAAATAATTTCAAAACTTATCTTGATCAATTCAGTGCAAAAATATGTGTATATAAAGTGTTTGTAAATACAGTTAACAATATAAATATTAAAACTATTTGAGATTGATGTCTTAAAAACCCTACCGAAAAATGTACATAATTTGCTTCAAAGTTTTTATAAAATTCTGCTAAGTAACTTATGAAAGCACCTAATAAATATCATTTTCAAAGTTAAAATTACTCAATCATTATGCTTCGAAACCGTCCTAGCTGATATCCTCATTGAAAATCTCAAAATTTACTTATTTACATCAAAAATTAAGGTTGAATTTCAAAAATACAGATCCACCAAATAGTCTTTGAAGTTGTTCAAGAAACAAACTACTTAATAATTATTATTAATTAAAGTAAAATCCACTATTGCACAAAAACTGCAATAGTAGAATTTACTTTAAAACCTCTTTGTATGTACAAGGCTTAGCCAGTTTTCCACAGACAAACATGTTAAAGTTCCACCAGCTACAATAGGGGATAACCATGCATTTACCTAGACAAGACTAAAGTGAAGTAGAAAATTTATAGAAGGTTGTATAATGTTTTGAAAATTGTGGGCAGAGTAATTTTTTTAACAAAATCTGCACTTTGGGAAAACACCAAATGGAAATATACCAAAGTTTTCACAGTGAGGTGCAACAGAATCATCTCTGAACCAAACAACTTCCACTCGGCTATGAGGAGCCACCGCAAAACTTGCATTAGTTGCTAGAAATATAGGTTCCTACAGACTTTACAACCTAAAAACAATAAACAGTGTTCAAAGCAGCCACAACATTAATTTCATTGATCCAATGACACTTTATACTTCGTTTATTGAATTGTAGGGTAAACTACAGAAAAAGTAAAATGACTTTATGAATTTAATTATCAGTTAGTTTATTTAAATAAATTTACATATTACTTATTTTTCCCCTTTTTATTTTTCTGTGTTTGACTGGGTGGTGGAGTACTACCGCCTATAGCTAACAATTCTTTTTTGAGTCGTAGTAACTCAGCTACTTCAATGTCTATAGCACTTTTCTCAGCTTTCTGAGTCTTGAGTTGCCTAACTTTATCTCCCTGTATAGTAATTTTCTCCTCAACTTCTTTAATTTTCAAAGGATCAGCAACTGGACTTGGTGAAGAGTCTTCTTTTTTTTCCGGTTGAAGTTGCTAATGTATAATATGCAAAATTAAGCACGAGATATCTTTAAAAAAAAATGAGAACCTACCCTTTCGGGGGAATCTTGCTTTCCAGCATATTTTTCCTTCAAACTTTCCATTTCATTCAGTTCAATTTTTTTAAAAAGTGGAATCGGCTGAAAATTTTTAAAAGGAAATAAAAATATTTTGCTGTTTGAAAATAGCAAAGCCTAAAGCAAATAAATTAAACCCTGAACTATAAAATTAATAACACAAGATCGATTAAGAGAACCACCAGGGGTTAGGCGAATAAACCCATAGGCTAGAGGTAATAACCGCCAGTTCTAAATCCTATGTGAATAACCAAAGCCTAAATAGTAAATAATACATAAAATACAAACCTTATTAATAGGATGGCCCTCACTCAAATATTGTGAAAAATATGGAGTAAGAATTTTTTTTTCACATGGGAAATTTAACTGCAACCGGAGTTCTTCAGCAATATTTGGCATGTAAGGGTCCATTAAAATGGATAATAGACAAGACACATTTGCGCTTAAGCCCATCACAGTTCCAGCACGAGCTCTACAAATTAGAAGTATTAACAACAAAGCAAAAATAAAACTTTTAAAAATTAATTTAAGGCTGGGCGAATAACCAAATTAACCGAATAATTCGGTCGAATAACCGTCTCAATATCCGTTTAACACCTCTTTTGGTATTTTATCGTATATTGAATAAAATTTCTATTATCTATATTATAAGGAGCGCTTGGTACGTTGGTCGTCGTCGTACGTCCGAGCTTTCAGGAATGTTTGCATAGTCTGTCACGAAGCCAAAGGCGGGGCGGCGAGGAAAAAGCGACCCGCGGAACAGAGGGAAACCGAGACTGCCTTTCGCAGCGTTACTGAGGCGGTTCGACTATCTATTTTCTCAAAATCTGTCGCCCCTGAGAGTTGGGCCGTGTTTGTCCCAACATGCAATACATTCGAAATTTTCTCTCTGTTTCCGCCGCGAATTTCGGAGGGGGGGGGATTGTATGGGGTAGTTTCAGAAGGACTGCGAGTTTCGGAAACGAGGAGGGAGGGGGGGGGGGGTTTCGGGGTCGTTCCGATTTTAAAAGTCCGGTGGCGCTCTCGGCGTACGTTAGTCCCGTGGCCTTTATGCATTAGCCATTGGATACAGGGGGTTTGGTAGGACTGCGAGTTTGAGTTATTTTTGCGGGGAAAAGGGTACCACGGTAATTATCACATGAGAAAAGCGGAGAGGGGGTATCACGGTAATTATCACATGGGCAAAAGGGGGAGGGGTACCCAGGTAATTATCACATGGGAAAAAGGGGAGGAGGGGCCTTACTGGGGTGGTTCTACTATGGGGAAAAGGGTACCACGGTATTTATAACATGAGAAAAAAGTGGAGGAACAGTAATTATCAAATTTGAAAAATGGGGAGTACCCCGGTAATTATCACATGGGGAAAAGGGGGAGGAAGGGCTTTACTGGGGTGGTTCTACTATAGGGAAAAGGGGAACATGGAAAATATCGCATGGAAAGGGAGAGGGGGCCTTACGGGGGGAGGTCGACTATGGGGTTAAGGGTACCATGGAAATTATCCCATGGAAAAAAAGAGAGGGGGGCCTTACTGAGGTGGTTCGACTATGGGGAAAAGAGTGCCATGGAAATTCTCGCATGGGTAAAAGGGGTTAGGGGGGCATACTGGGGTGGAGTCCCTCGAGACACACAACTAGCTGAGGGCCCGCCTGTAAGGCGGGCTTCTCGGCTAGTTCAGTATATATATTCCTGCCTCCCCAATTGACCTGTGCCACTGCATAGCTGTCTACGGGGAGGGTGAAGCCATAACCTGTCTTGGGGGGGAAGAAATATCTATGGCAGAGCTCTTGCTTGTCGGTTGACCTCTGCGCCCAGTAAAATTCAAATAAAAGAATCTAATGGGCAATTCTATATAAATAATTTACGTCATTGGTCAGTTGGCTGTCAGCAGATTGTTTTATGTCATTAAATAATTCAGTTCTACCATTTAGATATTAAAATTTGAAATATTTAGACTATTAGACCTGTTATTCGATGACTATTCAATAAGGCAGTATTTGCATTACGCCTAACTATTCGGTATTTGGTTGGAAAACTACTATTAGTCTCGGTATTCGATTAGAAAGTTTTTGGGTGTTCGATAGTCTAAAAGTGCTATTCGCCCAGCCTTAAGAGTTATCAAAAAACCTTTGTTTTTCGTCTCCTTTAATAAGCTCCCAAGGCTTATTTGCTTGAATATGTTGATTTCCTAACTTGCTGATAGTTAATATGTGGCGAATACCGTCCCTTAACCTATAATTAGAGTAAGTTTTTATTTTAAATATAGCTATTTAACAAAGTAGATAACAGAATACCTTGTTCTTTCCATTTTTTCAATGTACCCAGTGATTTCTCGTGAAATTTTTGCTAATAATAATTTGTCTTCATCCAAAAGATCAATAACTGGGATCTTACCACCAAAATTATTGTAGATAAACGTAAGTGCTCTAAAAATATAACGAAATTTAATGTAAAACAGAAAAATATAAAAATTACAAAGAGGGAAAAATAAATCGAAACAGTAGCCTAGTTTATGTTTGATTTAAAAAGGGGAGGATTCCCTTATAATAAAACAGGATTTATCTACGCTAACAATTAAACCAAATGGGTTCATAAAAGGAAAAGTCCAGTACCTGTTGGCATAATTTCCAAGATTATTCAGAAGCTCAGAGTTGTTTTTAGTCATAAGATCATACCAACTGAAAACCGTGTCCTTTTAAAAAACAAATATTTAACATTTAAAAACTCTAAAAACATTTGTACGAAAGCATAAGATTTATAATATCTTAATCAAACCTGTGATTCTGGACGAAGAAACAATAGGTAAAACCTAAATATATCAGCTGGGATTCCGGTATCTTGGGCGTCGTTTCCAAAAACTCCGATGCCCCTACTCTTGGAAAATTTAGTATCTTCATAGTTCAAATATTCTAAAAAGTAATTACAAAATATTAGGCCTAGAAAGAATTTACTGTAATTGAAATATAAAATGAACACTTACCAACAGCAGCTAGGTTTCCAACTGTCGTAAAATTATCATTAGCTCCAAGGCAACTTGAAGGAAAAATTATACCATGAAATGGCACATTATCTTTTGCCATAAATTGATACAAATTAACATCTTCGGGATTCTTCCACCACTTCTCCCACTCTGGCGTGTATGCAGCAGTCATAGAAAGGTAACCAATTGGTGCGTCAAACCACACATAAAACACCTTGGAAAATATTAACACAATAGGATGGTAAAAACCTAAATAAATTGAAATTTATAGTTTTAGGAACTCACCTTGTTCGTAAAGCCTTCGAGGGGTACTGGAGTTCCCCATTTCAAATCACGTGTTATAGCCCTTGGCTTCAAACCATCCTTCAGCCAGGCATAGCAGATAACTTTAGCCGTATGCGACCAATCCCCAGTTGCGGTAACGTCATCTAACCACTCTTTCAGAAGAGGTTCAAGCTGTAAATAAGCGGTCAACAATATTCAACAAAATAACAATGGCAGTAGAATTTATTTAAATTTTAGGCATACCTTTGGCAAATCTAAAAACAAATGTTTTGAAGATTTTAGCTTTGGTTCATGATTGCATACTTTACAGCGAGGTTTGATCAGTTCAATTGGATTAATGAGCTTCTGACATTTGTCACATTGGTCTCCACGTGCATCATCATAACCACAAAAAGGGCAAATTCCTTCAACAAAACGATCAGCTAAGAACCTGAAAATATTCTTATTATGACAAGATTTGTCTATTACTAGGGGAGTAAATAACTTACCGACTGCAGCTGTCACAAAACAGTTGTTCCGTTGTATCTGTAAGAACATATCCCGCATTGTACAGTTTCCAAAACATATCTTGACAAATTCTATTTTCAAAATAAAGTTTATGTTCAAAAATAACACAGGTAAATTTTAGTTAAGACAGCTACTTTGTCTGATGCTCAGTACTCGTTCTTCCAAAGTGGTCAAAAGAAATACTGAACCAATCGTAGATTTCTTTGTGGAGCTTGTTATATTTAGTACATATTTCTGCTGGGGTGGTTTTCTCTTCCAAAGCTTTGGTCTCCGTTGCAGTGCCATACTCATCAGTACCACAAATGTAAATTGTGTTATACTGCCTAAGCCGACAGTACCTTAATTTTTTTTTAAATGGTTAACCACTTTACTACAATTTATAACGATGCTAATACTAAGAATCAAAATATACCTAGCAAATACATCCGCACTAAGAACAGCACCAATTATATTTCCCAGATGAGGAACATTGTTGACATATGGTAAGGCACTCGTTATAAGAATATTCCTTTCTCCTTTTACTGGAAGCCTACAAAATTCAAAATATCCACACTAAAAAAAAACAGTTGTAAGATCCAAAATTTATAGATTGTCCAGCATTTACAGAAAGGAATTGTGTACCACAAACTAGTTAATGTACCACAAAATAAAATTTATCATATAAATTATTAATATGTGCCATAAACATAAAATTAATGTACCATAAAAATAAAATTGATGTACCATAAAATGAGAGAAATTACAGAAGTAAATACTTACACAGGACAATTAACAGGACGCCTTGTTCCATCAGGTCTATTAGTTGCTGACCAAGATTTTAATGAAGCAATAATTTCTTCTTGAGTAACAGCTGTTTCAGTCTCATCATCATTTGCAGGACTACTCAACTCGTTATGAGTTATCGATGACGATTGAGCTGTACAATTAGATGCCAAAGCTCCAATGGATAATGGCAGTGAAATTTTTGATAAAACCTCCTTAATAGAATTCCTATCTTTATCTTTCAAAATGCTCTTTATTGCTTGTTGAGCTGAATCTGACTTTTCAACATCATTGTACCAAGATGACAAATTTGAATACTGCTCTAAAAATTCTAAAACAATCACAGATAAAAACCATTTAAATACATTCATAGAAACTGATAATATGCGGCATTTTTTTAAAACCTTTTTTAAGCTTGGCATCGCTACTAAATATATATAGAGTTGACCAAATAATAACATCCACTAGGGAGGGATTGGTCTATAAAACACAGAGTTTGGTTATTCACCTCAGTTAAGATAAAAATAGGTGCAACCCTTAAAACTAATTATAATACCTTGTTAAAGAATGATTTGTCATTTATTAACTGAGTATCTAAATGCTTAAGGCATTGATGAAGTCCGGTTTTCACATTTTCAGGGATTTTATTGGATCCGAAAGAGCTCTGGACAAGATTAACGACATATGGCTACAAAAAATAAAAAAGGTTGTAAATGACAAAAGATAATTCACTACTACTAAAAATAAATTATTTTTACCCCTCCAATCACCGGAAGTGAAGAAAATTTTGATATTTTCAAAAGAAATACTGGTACTGATTTTATCATTAATAATCTACGTTCAGATGAGGGCTTAGTGTATAAAATTTTCACAAAATCCACAGAAACTTTATTTAACGGAGAATATCCTACAAACCATACAAAAAACCTCTTGTATTTTACATGATGTACATTAGGCCTATAATAGTAAGATTAGTTCTTACCAAATGTTCGTGTTCTAACTGAAAAATATGGTTTTTTGCAATTTAGACTGTAAAAATATTTCACCAAATTAATTAAATTTATGCACTACAGGCATTATCTACTGAATTTCTTATATTTTCCCAAAAAAAGCTACAAATGTGAACACTCAACGAAAAAAAATTAATACCTAAACCCTATGCCTTTCAGTATGGCAAAACTGTATAATAATTTGACATTAAATACTACTAAGATAAATAAATGGATATTAGTTATTTGATGCACATTTTTTACAACTTTTTTCATTTGATAATTCTGAGTCATAATATTTCTGTTGTAAGTTCGTTTCAGACATAGGAATAGACATACGAAATGCAATACTTTAAATATATTAACTAGAGTGTTAAGTCCATGGAAAATTACCAATGCCTTTTTTCCTGAAAACTTCCCATATTTTTGGCATTTTCACCTCATTTTGTCAAATTCAAAAATAAAACTAAGCCCCTAGACTAGTCTAGAATAAAAACCCCTTAAAAGTAATTGGATGTTTCAATTTTTTATTTTAACGATAAAAGAAAAGTGAAAAATTAACAACTCTAATATTAACAATCAAAATACGGTGCTCGTAAGGTAGCCTCGTATTACATTTTTAAGATAATAGATGTTTTTAAATTTAAAAATTATAATATTAAATTGTTGCAGTAAGGCTTATTTTACTTACTTGGAAATAGAATTTCCAGTAGAATAACACCAGTGTTGTTTCACCGATGGCCTAAGTTAAGGTAAGCCTCATGTTTTAATTATCACTGCCAACTAATTCCAATGACTATAGAAGTATAATATCAAATATTTCAAGATTTTATATGAAGGGGACGCATTTAATACTTTTTAGGAATTATTTAATAAAGCCAGTACCAATATTCTTACGCGTGAAAATGTGACACAAATTGAATATTACCAGAAGAACAGTGTTCTCCCATTCCAAACACTCATCAGTTTTCTCATTTTGTTTACTTGCAAATATGCACCTATTTAAATGTAAAATATAATTGTCAAAATTGGAAAAAAAAATGTATTCGAAAAATGGTGTAAAAAATGGTTAAGCCATAACCAAAAGTGGCTATGTAACTTACTTGCAAATATTGTTAGAAGAAAATAAGAAATGTCCAGGAAGAATTTCGATGAAAGGAATGCTCTTTTGCACACCTTAAAACAAAGTAAAAAAAATTGGAACCCAAATAAATAAATAAGTGGGGGAGACACTTGGGTGGAGTCAAAGCTATGAACACGCAGCCCCCTTGTATACAGCACTGAACCGGCACCAGCTTCTGAGTCCATGTTCTGACTCTTCAACCAAATAAATCTCAAAACCGATTCAGCCATAATTACATGAAGTTTTAGCCTTTGGTGTTTCAAATACCGTCGAAACTTTCTTAATTTGAGATGCAAAAGCAATTTTAAGCGCTAAAATATTGTGCGACTCTGAATAAACTATCATTTTAAAGATCCAAGGGAAATCTAATCCAATTATCTAATACAATCTACCGTAAGCCTTACGCAAGTCTGTTTCAATTTTCACGTGGCTACCTAAACCATAGATATCGAAAATAAGTAGAGACATAGACCCAATGAAATCTGAGGGTTTGTTCCACGGTGGCGCTATACCCCTACGCGAGCTATGCGTTATAGGCAAGAACACACGTGGCGCCACAAACGGCCATGATGGGCCATCTTGCAAAAGTCGGCTTGGCTAGAATGTTACGTCATAATTATAGCCAAAATAGGCGTGGTTAGCCGATTGGCGATTCTAGCTAGAGATGAACTTCTTTCTTAAGACCAATTTGCGATTTAAATAGAAATAAATTGATAAAGTAGTTAGCTAATTATTAAATTTTAAGTGTAACCCCACCCCAACACTTAAGAAATTTCATGCTTAGAGCAATCTTCATTTCACAGAGCCTTAACAGACTTATAAACTATTTAATTTCAGTACCGAAATAGTTTGTACCGATGAAGTCGGCCATCTTGGAAAATGGCCGTCATTTCTTATGGCGTTTTCCATTGGGACTGCTCCGAGCGTGATCCGGATTTGCCTTCTACGTCATCGCTCTACCACGGAGAACTCCGCTAGGTGCTCGGAGGACTAGACTTCCAGCCCTCCCAATGGAATACGAATTTTTCTCGGAGTCACTTTGCTTAAAAATTGCTCTTTTTTGGTTGCCCCGTCCCTCGAGTTGGGGCAGCTCGGATCAATCCGCGAGGGAGCAACAGTGCCAATGGAAGACGTGCCTCCTTTTTGGAGTTGCCCTTTTTGTCCCAATGGAACACGTTTTATATTTAGGAGCGCTCAGAGGACTCCAATGGAAAACGCCAGAACGCGTTGCAAAAGTATAATTTTCAACTCGACTAGCGATAAATATTTCTGGCCCATTGGCAACTGGTCTAACCCACTCGCCAATCGGCGAGAACGGGAAAAATGGTGGAATATTTGTCAATACTGGATTTAGGCGGGTTTTTTAATCGTGAAAACGAAGCTGGAGAAGCTGTTTTAAGACGTAGCAGAGTACAACATATACGTCAAAATCCATTGGAATTTGATGAAAAAGAGTTTTTAGAGTATTACCGACTACCAAAACCCGTATTTATGAAGTCAGGGAATGAACTACGACTCGATCTTGAGCCTGAAGGGTTGAGGGTTCGACCACCGTTGCGTTCTGCAACTCTGGTATTTTTTCCACACCCTATATTTCGATTTGTTAAACCTTGTCTGACTTCCAGACCAGAAATGACTGCCTTTTTTTTCTCTTTCATTATAATTTGGTTGATATAATTCCCGCGGTGCCATCATTATTTACGTTTCAACCACCAAACTACACAAAATTATCAAAAATTCTTGAAAGCAAACTTCACTAAAGATCATTTTCACCCAAGGTTCGTAAAAGAAAAGCACTATATTGATTTTCACCGAGTTCACGAAAGCCGTTTCTAGTCTGCCTAAAAAACTCGCGATTTACCGCGAAAATAGGACCCTCCTATTGGTTATAAAGTGGGCGGGGCGTAATTTCGGCTCGCACTTCGGAGACTTTTGCAACCGATTTTTTTCTAGCTCGCCAATCGATCTAGCCGATTTGCGATTTCTAGCCGATGGGCTAGAAATCTGGCTAGGACTTTTGCAACGGACCCTTTGAAACTAAACTCCCTTTATAGTAACCAGCTGGGCTCTATGACGTCATTGCAGAATGTCGAAATTTCGAGAGAAAAAAGGTAAATTTACCACTATTTTTCAAGATTAAATACAACTATCAATCGTAATAATATATTTCTGATAGACTTTCATTGCATACAATATTGTCCTTGGAATATGATTCTTGTGGTAAGTTTTCTTCGAACAGCTTCTTTTGACTATCGTTGATGTATCTGCTGATTTTTCTTTATCTTATATTTACAAGTATCCTATGGGGACTTTCCAATGGCTGTTCATAGCGGCAAAGATAATTTAAACTCGTACCATAGATTCGAAATCACTCTCTCGCGCGTTGCCGATAGCGTTTACCCACTTCCCGCCGGAACTCGGAAACAATTCGCTCCATGGTTTGCGCCTTACCGCAACCACGGCCAACTTCGATCACGCGCTGTGCCACAACCGATGGAGCCCGGTCACGTGCCGGAAAAGGGTAAACGCTTCGTAACAAAACCGTCAATGGGAAAGCTCTCAGTATTCGAATCTAGGGTACGATTTTAAATTATCTTTGATAGCGGTAATGAGACAAAATCCCCCCCGGACAAAATCCTCCTGGACCAAAACCCCCCCAAAAATCCCTCCAGACAAAAACCCCCCGCTGCCGGACAAAATCCCCCCAAAAGTAAGAAAGAAGACGTACAACGGTAAGAATACACGACTACGGTTACATGGGGCTCTGAACCTCGACGTAAGGGAACGTCGACTTTCGACGAACGTCGACGTTCCGAAAAGGGGAGTGGTTACATCATACATGATCGTCGTTTCAAAAAATACTTCGGATTTTTCCCTCCAAAACAGGGTATTTTGGCACTCCTTAAAAATATGCTTTACTTGCGTTTTATTAGTATATAATTTTATGTAAAGTTTCTATTGCTATTCAATTATAAAATAATACATTTTTAAATATAAATATATCAAGTATTTCATATAATAATAATATATAAAATGACATCTTTCATACGTTGATTAATTTATTATATAAATTAATTATAAATTATGTTCATTATATTTTCAGTATAATTTAAAAAGTTTCATAAATTATAAATTGCAATTTGTAGAAACTTTAGTAAATTGTTTCGAAATATTTGAAATTATTTATAAATTAATAGGAAATAAAATTAACTATATAAAATAATATTTATATAATTATTATATAAATATAAAAATAAATATAAATAAATATAAAAAAACTTTAATTAAAACGAATTTATTTCGGAACAGTCGGATATGCGGTAGGAAAAATCCCTACTGGCCAAGGAAACGTCGTCGTAAAGAGGTTACATGCAGCGCCGAACGTCGACGTAAGGCGTTAAATCGACGGTTCGAGGTAGTTTTCGTTAAGTCGACGTATCTCTCCGAACGTCGACGTTCGTGCGGATACATGAGAAAAATAAACGTCGACGTTTCCCTACGTCGACACTCCGAGCTCCATGTAACCGTAGTCACACAATCCTTCTAATTTGTTAAGTTTGTTTGAGCTATTCACAGCAACCTGCAACGCCGGTATCACAACCAATATATATCCACGACCACACATAATTGTATTTACACCTATTTGTTACTTCAGGTCATACGTTGTAAGCATAGCGTATTACTCCTATAAGTGTCACACTTATTTGTTACTTCAGGTCATACGTTGCAAGCATCACGTACTGCTCCGATAAGTGTCACACTTATTTGTTACT
The DNA here is from genome assembly GCF_980474605.1 of Leiobunum rupestre. Classification (NCBI taxonomy): domain Eukaryota; kingdom Metazoa; phylum Arthropoda; class Arachnida; order Opiliones; family Sclerosomatidae; genus Leiobunum; species Leiobunum rupestre. The sequence continues at coordinate 738,689 of NC_143394.1, forward strand.
TTTGGTCATATTAGAACGGCCTCACTGTACGTGAGACTAATACACACAAATCCTTAGGATTGTGTGTAAAAACGAATTAATGGTTTTCGGTGCTGGGAGGCTATTCTCTAATTTATCTCGATCTCACTCTCGATGTCGACTCGAAGTCGATCTCGAAGGCGATCACTTCGATCGAGAAGTCATTTCTCGATAAACGCTCGACTTCGAAGTGATACATCTCGACTCTCGACAAGCGAGTAGACCACGTGGGTTCTACATATTTCCGGTTGTAATCGCGCATAGGCTCTCTATTTTCCGACCAATAAGAATACACCATCACAAAAACAGCGGATTACAAACGCCCATGTTTTATAGTTTAGAGAAAGGATATTTATTTTCATTGTAACACTGCAGTATATATTTAAAGTCCCAATAGAGCTCGGCGAAACAGCTAAATTAACCGCTAAAGTTTTGATTAACCATAAAAATTACGATTAACTGTTTATCCATGGATATTATCCACGGCTATATAGCAATTTAACATGTAAAATAATCGGGTTTTTTTCGGATAATTTTCGTTTGTGGATAAAAATGAATAAAGTTATTATTTCTTATCCAAACGCCGAGCTCTAAGTCCAAAGGATTTATTGTTTGGTCTCTTATAACTCTTTATCTTTGAAAATTACATCTATTATCAAAAGTAAATAGGGGGAGAAAGTCTGGCACTTGAGGGGTAAAATTTTTGGGCTTCGGAAATAACTTCCCCCTCGCCTCTTTACAGGGACACAAAGGTATCGGTTGTACTCCGCCACGATGAAAAATAGTTCTCTATAAAATACGTGAATATTAAACTTTTGCTTTCGATAATTTGGTTAATTTAGTTCCTAAATAAAGTAGATATATGATAGAAACTAAAATGCGACATTTTAAAAATAATAACACGACTTTTGAAAAGTAATCAACCGTAACTAGAATAACGCTCGCTTAAGTCGTGGAGAGCGTGGCGCCTTCTAAGAGCAGAGATCGGGACTAATTGGTAAATCTACGATGTTAAGGCCTAACAATTTGCAAGTTTAACTGAAATAATAGCTACGAGCTTTTTTTGTTTATTTTACAATTGATATAGTAATTATTAATTAAAATCAACCGTTATCGAAGGAAATAATGGTCAGCATTTGACAGAGAGACTATTTGAAATCGCGAGGCGGTGACATGGTTGCCAGGGAATAAAATTCAAAATTTTTATCTTGAGCGCGGACCGGAATACTACAAATGCACTACTTCGCGCGTAATGTGCTATCCTTATTGGTTAGAAATATCACGTGATCACTAGCTCTTCAAAAAGGGTGTCCAGCATGGTGGAAGGTAAAATCTGAAGCCAGTGATAGACTTTCTCCCCCTATTTACTTTTGCTATTATCGATTTCTAAGGCTATATTTAACAATACAAGCCGAGCTATAGCAAGCGCCATTGCTTTTTTCCCTAAGAAAGACGGTTTGGGTAGTGGTAGCTTTTTGGCAACACGGGAGAAGGGGGGGGGGGAGGTAGTTAAAAAGAACTACTAGCTCGATGATTGGTTAAAACCTCTGTCGGACACGACGAGATCGACTTCGAGAAGTCCATCGAATTCGAGTAGCATTTTTCTACAAATATTTTATAGAATAGCGTTTTTCGACATCTCGTGAGAGCGATTCGAGATCGAGAGAGAATAGGGTCCCTGGTGCAGCACGAATCATCTCGGGAATCTAGGTTTTTTACCATAAGTAACATAATACCCCTAAGTATGACATTAGGAAAATGTTCTACTACATCCTTTCTTCACAGTGACGTCCAAAATTTTTCGAAATAGCGTCACTCGGTAGCGGCGGCAGGAACTAATCTAACCCAACTTCCGGGAACGCGATTCCCGTGGTTTTGAAAACAGTCATTTTTAAGCTTAAGGCTTGATCGTCATTGATAGCCTTTTATGAAGTTTTCAAATCGGAGCCCTCGAAGTTGGGCAAATGCCCAATTTACTATTTTCGGTGGTTTCGCTTTGTGTGGTAGATATTTTATTTACAATTAAGTCCGATAACGTTAAAATATTATAGGATAGGTTAGGATTCAGCGGCCTTCAACTTCGGTTATATCAGTAAATATTAAATTTAAGAATAGTTTTCAGTGTAATTTACGGGACCCCAATTTTCGTGGTTTTATATTTTCGCCTAAAAATCTACATACAGTTCCGTAATTTAAGTCAATTTTCATGAAAGTTATATTTTTGAATAGCTGTGGTTTACATATAACCTAGAGTTGCAAATACTTTCCTTAATTTTAATTCTAAGTAAGGTTTTTTGGGCAGCGTATACGGACCCCCGCAATTTCCAACATTGTAAATCCCCGTGTTTATAGAGGTCTACGCGCCCGTTTCCCTCTGGCGTTTTTCAAGGCCGCTCAGAGTGCGCCGCGCTTTCAACGTATGACCAGAAGTAACAATTAAGTATGACACTGATAAAACTAGTGTTTTTGTCGTATAACCAGAATAAATAAGTGTGACATTCAACGGCTGACTAGTAGTAACAAATAAGTGTGATCAGAAATAAAAAATAAGAGTGACACTGATCGAAGGAAGCTTCGATGCTTTCAAAGTATGACTAGAAGTAACAAATAAGTGTAAATACAATTATGTGTAACCGTGGAGATATTGGTTGCTGTGAATAGCTCAAACAAACTTAACACATTAGAGAGTTGTGTGTAATTTTTTTCGGAAAGGGTCATATTTAAAAACAAAAGCTTTATCTTTTCCGACTTCTAACGGGAACAGAGGAAAAATACAATAATGGGAACTGATTTTCTGAGCTCTGTTGGTAGAAACGTTGTACGCTAAATATTAAATGCTGTTTAAAATAAGGATATTTCAAATGCAATAAAATTCTTGCATATACTTTTGGCTTAATAATTTTTTTAATTGCATATTTTTTTCTTACATTCGGGTTTTCTTCTAGTTTTAAATATTTATAAAATGTGGTGATGTTTCTTTACCACAAAATATACCACCTTTTCCGAACTATTGCTATTTAAATTTATTTTCCCACTACAAAAAATGCCAGCTTTTCCAAAATATTGATATTTACATTTAGTTTTTACCATAAAAAAATGCCAGCTTTTCCAAAATATTAATATTTACATTTAGTTTTTACCATAAAAATGTCAGCTTTTCCATAATATTTATACTTACATTTAGGTTTTACCATAAAAAATATAGCTATTTTTAGTTTCAACTACTAACATGCTACCTTTTTATACAATATTTCTATTAAAATTTAGGTTAGGTTAGGTTAATTTGTCCGTTACCGTAAGTGTACATAAGCTTTTAATCTGAAAACAGATACTACATTTTGATCTTAGCGACACAGCCGAGAACCATGAAAATTCGGATTTCATTTCTGTAATATTATATCCCGACAACCAATATACTGCTTAGACCTACAAGACCCCATTAAATATAAAATATAATATAGGGATAGTTTCCTAAGGTATTAAAAACGAAAAAACAATACCCGTCCGGTACAAAATAGAATATAATAAAAAAACGCAGATTCCCGAGATGATTCGTGCTGCACTAGCACCGAAAACCATTAATTCGTGTTTTCTTACTTTTGAGGGTATTTTGTCCGGCAGTGGGGGGATTTTGTCCGGGGGTTCTGTTCCATAATCTTTAATAGCCACAGCCATAAATACAAGGGCTGATGTTGCAATTTCGTCAGTGTCTTGAGTTAACGAATCCGGAAAATTCATTTCCTTTCCATTCAGTATGCTTCTTGATTGACGTTTCATCAATAGATAATGCTATTAAAAGTTGATGATCTGATTTGTCACTCTCATTTTTAATGCAGTTAAAACTTTCAGCTGTGAAGTCAGGTTGGACCGATTTTGTGTATACATTCTCAAGAAATCGTATACTTTCGGAGAATAAAAATGAACTGTCATGGCAAAGCTTCGAAGTAACTGAGGGAATTGCTGTTTCTTTATTCTTCAATCCAGTTTGGTGTAAAAATTTAAACAGTTCTATTGAAGTTGGACGAAATATTTCGTCCATACTGACTACAAATTTTAAATAACATTAATCACGGAATATTAATTATTAGGGCAACTATTTTCTTCTGAATATTCTTTATCTGAGGATGACGCTTCTAACTCGAGTGTCGAGACCATAGAACGTTTCATATTGGACATCCGATGACGTTTTTGGGAATTTTATGTTTTTGTGCAACAGTAGGTGCTAGATGTATTAATCTCGAGTGTCTCCGAACTGACAAAATCATTATATTAGCTGTATTATTATTATTATTATTGAGTGGGGTGGCAAGCCAAGCACTTCGACCCGAGGTCCATTGTGCATCCCCAAACCAGATGACTTAAGTAAGTCCTATTTCTGACACAAAGCTTAATGTCTGCCTAGTCATGATGTTAGAAACGTCATGCGTCTCCAACTGGTGCATACCCAAATGCTCAAACCTCTGGGCCGCATAGTAATCGCAGCTACAGAGTACATGTGAGGCAGTTTCCTCCTCAGATAGACAAGCTCTGCAGATCGGGTTATCGCTGACCCCAATAAGAGTTAAATGTCTATTTAGATGGCAATGACCTGTAAGTAGGCCAATGACCACCCTAATACTACAGTAGCGGCGCTAAGGGTGGGCTGAAGTGGGCTTTAGCCCCCCTGCATTTCCGAGAGGGGCCACATATTTATATTAAAGGGGCCACAAATTTATAATTAAGAGGCCACATATTTTAATTTATGAATTTTCTTTATCTCTAGAAATTTGTTTTATTGCCTTTCAAAATCAATTTGTTTACTCAATAAGATAGTAGACCATAAACAGATACATTCAATTTCCGCTCCCTTCCTCCCGAAAGTTGAATGGACAATAGAAATAAAAGAAAGGAAATTTATGGAAATACCCCGGGCATGTACGTGTCCCCTCCAGGTCGGATACAAGGTCATATAGGGGTCCAGTAAACCCGACGAGAGCCGCAACAAGAAAACGACCTTGCTCTTCTCGCTTCCTGAAAAATGTATAAGGGGTCACTAAATTTGTAAAATGGAGTGAAGCTACACTCCATGGTTGTAAGGGCCACAAAATAATTAGCCCACCTGTGAAAAAACCTTAGCGCCGCTACTGTAATACTAGCTCTAGAGAGCGAGAGTAATTCTCTGGCCGTTGACCCTCCATCTCAAACTATTGTCTGAGTTGACGATCTGGCATAAACTTGGAGATCAAGCCGCGTACAAGTCCCCGGGGGATGGGGAGAGCAAGTTCCGGCCGAATGAACCTAGCCCTTATACCTTCCTTGGCCAAGGCGTCGGCCCTTTCGTTCCCAAGATGCCCCTTATGCCCAGGTACGCAATAAAGTTTAACTTTATTGTGCATCCCAAGAGCAAAGAGGAGATCTAAGTTGCTAGAATCCAGTTTAGAAATAATACTATACTGGCTGAGAGCTCTAAGTGCGGCTTGGCTATCCAAATAAATCTGGATAACCTTCAAATGATACCCCTGATGTAAACAATAAGCAACACAGGAGCAGATAGCAAAATTTCTGCCTGGAATACACTAGTGTGTATCCCTAGGCTTTCATAAAAGCCAAATTTATTAGTAAGGCAATACACCCCCACACCGGTGCCATAGTGGGCCTTACACCCATCGGTAAACCAGACGATCTCTCCTCTGGTACCGAGGGTCAAGTTACTCCACTCCGCACGGCTAGGGAAGTTAACCTCAAACTAAACAATTTCTAACACTAACCTGTGAAAAGATGTTTTCTTTTGTGTATTTACTCTTACACGATTTCATTACACAATTTTGAGCCTTTCTTCAACTTTAATTAAACATAAGTCCTTTTAAAGATGTCAAAAAAAAACCGCGTTAGCGTCGAGCTAAAGTCGGTCATTTTAGGCGAAATAGAATGTTAGTTCACCAGTGCGGCACCGATGGCGTAACTTTCGTTGTCAGCCAAACTAAAATCGTTCTAGTTTGTTATCCGATTTCTGTTTTTCGCCATAATTTCCCCCATAGATTTACCTTAATTTCCTTTTGTGTCACTGCAAATGTTTCTTCTCTTTATTTCCAATCTTAGATTTAGGCAATATATTTATTTTTTACAAAAGGTAACTATTTGTTTTTTAAATAAAAAAAAACATTTTAGATATAGTATATCTCTGCCAAAAAATTGAATGGGTTGCCATTGGGTGCACAGTAGGGGGAGCACAGAGACGATAATTTTTTAGTTTTTCTGACTGAAAATATCGAAAAATATTTTCGCCCCAAATTTCGCAGTTTTTAAAATTTCTAGTGCTCATCAAGACAGTTTTTCGCCGCAAAGTGGAAACACTGCTTTCGGACTTGTTCTTGTGTGCCAGTTATTTAGCAGCAAAGATAATATAACTACGTACCTTAGATTGGAAATCAAGCTCCTTGCACGTAATGCAGGCAGAGGTGGTCAAAAATTGTGAGCAGCTGTCCAACATGAACGCTCATAATTTTTGACCTTGATTTTTCAAGTGAGCGAGTGTTCACGGCAGGCGATCTTATTTTATCTATCTTCAATTGAGCAGGCTCAGGGCGAACGCGGAATAGTTTTTTTCACTGGCTGATAAATCACGGCGCGGTGAGCGAGATCGGCCGATCAACGGGCTAGTCTTTTCACTTTTGAGCGATAGTCCCTCTAGCGGCGCGGCAGTTTTTCAGTTGAAAGCGAATAGCGGGGCGTCGAGAAATATCTTCCCGGTTGACGGAATTGGATGTTCAATTTTGAAAACTAGTAGAGGGCGAATCTTGATCACTCTGAGCAATGGCGTGGTTTTTTCCTCGAAAATCGTTCACCGGGAGGCGAACCTTCATTGAAAATATTTGGTTTTCTCATCGATTTGTCTATTATTTTTTTAATAAGTGGCCGTTCGAATAATTGTTTACACAACGATTTGTCTATTCTAAAATTGGAAATATCTAGGCGGTAATAGAAACATTACTGTTATACTTTAAATATTCCACACTTTATAATTATTAAGCCTAGTTCACACTGTACAATTAATTGGGCCACTTAATTGTATCCAACTATTTGTGAGCCTAATAATTGTATAGTGTGAACGGAAAAAGTGGGAACAATTGTTACAATTGTCCTGTTCATTGTATACAATTATCTTCCTTACAATTAGTTTGATACAATAAAGTGGGCCAATTAATTGTATAGTGCGAACTGGGCTTAGAATACAGTGGCATTATTGGTTCTTTTTGTGATTGTTGTCGTCCCCCCCCCCAAATTCGTCCCGGAAAAGTTACAATGGTTAACTTGTTCTTTATCATTGTTCGGAATGAATCGGAACCAAGCTTTAACAATGCAAAATATACGATAAAAAATTTCTGGAAACAAAAATGTAATGTACACAAAAAATAAAGTAGTCCATGGGCCACGGACATAAATTTTAAAGTGCGTAACAACAACACACTAACTGCCTAACAAAATACAAAATGTTTGAAGAATTATAATACATTTGCGCAGGTCGCCTGCAAAGATGGAATTAAACTTATCCATATAAAATGTAATAATAAAGATTAAATGATATATAACATAAACAAATATATATAAGTTTAAAAAATATATATTTTATTATAAATAATTTATATTTATATTTATTATTATTATTAAATAAATAAATTAATAATAATCAGCTTGACCAATATCCATGTCGTCACTTCAAGAATAAATCATCGTACGTTGTGGGTTGGGCAACGGCTATCGCGAGCGCGACCTAAATAAAGGGTGGGCGGATGGTGTAGACACCAGGCCTGTAGCCAGAGGGAAGCCAATACAGGCGTGATATGTTTTACGCGTGATCTAGCCATTCTTTGGACTCAACCCCCACTTGTCCAATGTTGTGTATCTCTCAACCCCTGGTAGACTCATACCCCCTCATCAAAATGTTGCCACATGTTAAATTTAACGTAAGCCTAATTAAAATTAATGCGATTAACGTCGATTGGAAACGATTAATAATGATATCGCAATATATATATGCAAATTAAATTAAAAATTTATTGTCATTTGGTAAACGTATATCAAACCTTTACACGGACGGACTCGCGTGGCTCTGTTTACATTTTTTTGTCGGTGTAGGCACTCCCACAATGCTCTAGAAAGCTAGTTTTATTATTTGAGGAAATATATACGAAATTGTTTAGGACTAATGATATAGAATCGGGAACCAAGTTTATGTCAATTCTTTATTCAACGAAAAGAAAAAAATCAGACAATTTAAAAAATAGCATTTGCAAGTAACTAAAATAAATTAAACAACGCCAGTCTACATCTCTTAGGGAAACCACTATTTGTCCTGAAAGTTCGTGTTGTCCTAATGTGACCATGGTACCGTCACATACGGTTTTTGTTCTTTGCTATATAACTAAATATATCACGTAAGCGTATTTCAACATAATAGTACCGAAGTACTTTTCTTCCGATTTTTTAGAGATGAGTGTGGTTGGCCACCCGAAATCCGTCAAAGCCCGTGGGCCGAATAAGGCCGACCCCTTGCTTATGCAAGCCGATATTTACAAAGCCCTTCGTTTTGAAACAAGACGTACGACAGTCAGAATACACACAATCCTGTCGAAAACCCGATTAAAATCAGTGTCACACTTATTTGTTACTTTTCGTCACACGTTGAGAGCGACGTGCGTACTGCTCCGATAAGTGTCACACTAATATTTGTTATGTCGGATCATACGTTGGAAGCAACGTGTACTGCTCCGAAAAGTGTTACACTTATTTGTTAATTCTGGTCATACGTTGAAACCGAGGCATACGACTTAAGCTGGTTTCACACTCGACGGAGTGTCTACGATAAACACCGCGCGGAATTTTGTTTCACATTCGATATACCGTTAACGCTCAACTTTACGTTGTTAATTTTCCGTCGAGTGCAGTGGCGTACCTAGGGGAGGGCGGAGGGGGCTGTCCACCCAGGGCGACATTTTCTGTAGGGCGACATAATAATAATAATAATAATAATAATCAGCTAGGCTAATACCCAAGGCACCACCTTCATTGAAGTAAATAAAATAGCCTGTTTTTAGTAATGGTTAAAGTTAATCCTTTTCTCGTAGTGAGACTCGCTTTTTGTTCATTTGGCAAGAATGAATGCGTATAATAATAATAATAATAATAATAATCAGCTAGGCTAATACCCAAGGCACTTTTGCTGTAATATTTCCAATAATTTGTAGATAATAAAGCAAGGTTACTAGCCTTTAGAACACCATTATTCGTTAGGGTGTGCCTACAGTGCCTTGTATTGTAGTTTTTACTGTTTTTAACGATTAAACGATGACACTTTTGGAAATTGGGAGGGCGGCAAATTCGTGATGCGCCCCGAGCGTCAAAGGGTCTAGGTACGCAACTGGTTGAGTGTGAGAACAGCTTTGAAAAATGCGAAAAGAAAACTCGCGTATAAACCTCTGTAAACACACGGATGGACAATGTTGGAAGTTGCGGGGTTTGTATACTGCTCCAAAAAATTAGGTTTATAATAAAACGTAATTGCAAAACTAGGTTATATGGAAACCACAACTCTTCAAAAATATAACTTTCGTGAAAATCGGACAACGTTATTTCGACTTTTAGGCGAAAATATAAAACCACGTAAATTATCCCGAAAACCATACTTAAAATTAATATTAACTGATATAACGGAAAATATAGGTTCGCTGAATCTTAACCTATTCATTTTTTTGGCCGTTATCGGACCTAATTTTAACAAAATATCTACCACACAAAGCGAAACCACCGAACACAGTAAATTTGGCAATGTCCAATTTCTTGGGCTCTGATTCCCAAAATTTATGAAGGCTATTGATGCAGTACATTCTTTGACTTTTCTAGCCCTAACAAGGGTGTGTTGGCATACAGTGCTACGCCCGTGGGTTACTTTAGGCACTGGCTAGAACCGTACAAACCTCCACGGGTGGGTAATTAGCAGGCGCGTGCCAACGTTTTTACGAAAGCCGTGCAAAAACAAGATGTCTGGGACAATATGGTAAAAAAACCTATTATTTACGGTAAATACCTTCGAATCTTGAGTAAACAACAACTTTGCCCAATATATGCCCGAAGAAAAGTAGCTAGGGTGGTGCCCCCGCTGTGAAATTGAACAGGGGCAAGTTCTGGCTGTGGAGTTAAGTAATATCGAAGTTAAAACCGTGAACAACGTTTTTCTTTGTGACGTTTTGAACCAAATTGAAATCTTGAAGGAATTGTTTGAAAATATTTTTATTTAACAAGCATCTTACGGGGCATCGACCATTGTTATACAGGGTGTCCACTAAAAAACGATCCAGGGCAAATAATTCAAAATCGGTTTTAGCTATGATTTTGAATTTTTCATGTCACATAGCACGCCCAGGGGCCATTGGACGATGAAAATTTCAATGTCCTTGAACCATGTCTTCAAGGTCATTCAAAATCTTACTTCAGAACCACTGGGTTTAGAGATTTTGTGCTACCACATTCTACCTCTAATAAGCTTTGACCCGATGTAAATTGACCAATAAGAAGATGAGAAAATGAAGAAAGAAAACTGGGTGGTCATCAAGCTAAAAATAACAAAGATTCCACGCTGGTTCGTTAATAAACTCAAGACTACTTTTGCTAGGGTAACAAAAGTTTCAGAACCCACTTAGCAAAAGGGGACAAAGTAGAGTAGTGAAAGTTTTTCCTCATAAAATTTTATGTCTAAATAAATTTGAATTGACTTAATTTCATAAATTGGGAGCTTAAAAATTGAACGCCGAAAACAGGTTGGTTGGAATCTTGTTATTTTTAGCTTGATGACCACCCAGGTTTATTTCTTCGTTTTCTCGGCTTCTTATTTTTCAATTTACATCGGATCAAAGCGTATTAGACGTAGAATGTGGTTCTCGAGATAGAAGTGAAGAGAAGCACATTGTGAAACACTAAATGAAAAGAGACTTAAAACGGTTTTAAAATTCACAATTTATTTATTTAAAAAATCCTACGTTTCGGAGGAACTGTTCCTCCTTCTTCAGGGATTTTTACAAGTCTCGAGATAGATTTTGAATGACCTTGAAATTTTCATCGTCCAATGCCCCCTACGCCTGCTATGTGACCTGAAAAATTCAAAATCCTAGCTAAAACCGATTTTGAGTTATTCGCCCTGGATCGTTTTTTAGTGGACTACCTGTATCACTGAAACTGCTCGCGTGTACGAAGCACTTTAATTACTCTATGGTCACAATATAAAGCGATGTTACTTTTCTCATAAGAAATATATAATTCTGCATTTGCTTATAGTCCGCGCAGTAAAGGCATTTGGCCACTTTGTATTTTGTACTTCCGTCTTCAGACGGTCCAAACGACACTTTTTTTACGTCTCCATATACGTCAATTCGCAGTTTAGAGGTGCCTGCCACGCTTCCGTTTGAAAATCCGGTTGTTCAGGAACTGAGTTTACAAGTCACCTGTGAATTCTACCAAACTATGTAGCCTACCGCGTAACGGATAATCGGATAAAAAAATTAGATTAACCGATGCAATGTTCATTTGCGAAAACCAAGTATATTACAAAAACGAATGAGATAAAGGTTATGTTGTTTTTATCTGATAGAATGTCTTCTTTATTTATTGGATAATTTACCCAACGAACAATTTTTTTTTTCAGATAGACCTACTAATTAGGTAAACTTGATAATTGAATTCTGATCATACGCGACGGTTTATTTATATGGTTTGAACGTCATACAGATAAGAGGGGTCAAAGGTGAAACGTATAAATTTAAATGTTCCGATTAAGCTTTCCTTTATCTGAATTGGTAGATAATGTGAAGGTCTATTTTCATTCAAATATATAAACCCATGGATGATATCGCAATGATGACTTTTTATTGGATTATTTCTACCAATAGGATATTATTAAGTGCGATAAAACCAATCATTACATCTTGGAGCGCAACTTGCTAAAGAAATGGCACAAGCATTTTTTTAAACATATTACAGGTTATTAAACTCATAAGTTACATAAGTTATGATTTATAAACGCTGTAAATATATTTTAAAAACAAATTATAGTATCGATTGTAATTAATTATATTCCACTATTTCATAAAAAAATTGCCACACATCTTAACCGACAGAATTGTTTACAAAGCATAATGCTTGTCCACTTCATTGGTGTGTACCACGTTTTCGCTAAAATGACGATTAGTTCCCGCCCCCTCCCGTAGATATTGAGTAACTTGGAACTGAACTCTCGTAAAACTTTAAATTAAAATTGACGACACTCCTACACAATTTTACACGGCCACCAGTCCTGTAAATAAGGCATTAAAAGTCGCTAGCTGACTTGGGACTGTGGTGGCGCCTAGGGTTTTAGCCTAGCTAATTATTATTAAATAACCCGGACACTGGTAAAAAGCATTACAAGCAGGGTCAGGGGCGGACTGGCGCCTTTTTTGTGAGGTGGGCATTGTTGACTTGCGGCCCCATGTCGAACTAAAAGGTAATTGTGGTCGCGGCCCCGTGGTATAGCGCCCATCTTCCTACCGGGTCAGTCCGCCCCTGAAAAGGGTACAGTTTATCCAAACGCCGAATAATCGGCGAAATGAAAAAAAAACCCGCTATCATTTAAGTAATGTTTGCATATTTGGATTAAAAATTAACAGTGATTAACCGATAACAAACATTTGTCAGCTGTGCCTTCTAGCGGTTAAATTAGCTTCCCTTTGGGAGTTCAAGGTTTCCTTGGGTGGAATTTGATAGCCCGTAATGGCGTTATTAAGCACTTTAAAAATCATGTCCATGGGCTTCTTTATTTTTTGTGTACATTACATTTTTGTTTCCCGAAATTTTTTATCGTATATTTTGCATTGTTAAAGCTTGGTTCCGATTCATTCCGAACAATGATAAAGAACAAGTTAGCCATTGTAACGTTTCCGGGACGAGTTGGGGGGGGGGGACGACAACAATCACAAAAAGAACCAATAAATATGCCACTGTATTCTAAGCTCAGTTCGCACTATACAATTAATTGGCCCACTTAATTGTATCAAACTAATTGTAAGGAAGAAAATTGTATACATTGAACAGGACAATTGTAACAATTGTTCCCACTTTTTCCGTTCACACTATACAATTATCAGCCTTACAAATAGCTGGATACCGTTAAGTGGCCCAATTAATTGTACAGTGTGAACTAGGCTTAATAATTATAAAGTGTGGAATATTTAAAGTATAACAGTAATGTTTCTATTACCAAAGAGTATAAAAACTACGTAACCTAGAGATATAATGACGGTCGAAAGCAGTAAAGGAAGTTGTAGCAACCGGGGGGGAATTTACCCTTCAAATTTCGGTACCGCAGCGCCACTACGGCAGTATTTAGTACAATAAATAATAAAACCGGAGAAAAATGGCAGTTACGGTGTTGCGGAGGTGCTAAATTTGGCATTTTGGATATTTAATTGTCGAATATCTGTCAATTCAAAAAAGTGACAGTAATTGGTTACTGTTTCGTGATTTTTTTAGTTAGAATTTGTGGATTCGTTGTTTCGGTGTTTATTTTCAAAAAGTGAAGAATAAGGCGTTTGTTCTCTAACGTTGCCAAGTCCTAAAGGTAACCAATTCCTTAAGGAATTTTCAAGAATGTTGAACTAAATCAAAATGATTGCCACTTAAAACTGCCGTAGTGGCGCTGCGGTACCGAAATTTGAAGTGCAAATTCACTGAGTGACTTCCCCCCCGGTTGCTACAACTTCCTTTACTGCTTTCGACCGTCATTATATCTCTAGGTTACGTAGTTTTTATACTCTTTGCTATTACCGCCTAGATATTTCCAATTTTAGAATAGACAAATCGTTGTGTAAACAATTATTCGAACGGCCACTTATTAAAAAAATAATAGACAAATCGATGAGAAAACCAAATATTTTCAATGAAGGTTCGCCTCCCGGTGAACGATTTTCGAGGAAAAAACCACGCCATTGCTCATAGTGATCAAGATTCGCCCTCTACCAGTTTTCAAAATTGAACATCCAACTCCGTCAACCGGGAAGATATTTCTCGACGCCCCGCTATTCGCTTTCAACTGAAAAACTGCTGCGCCGCTAGAGGGATTATCGCTAAAAAGTGAAAAGATTAGCCCGTTGATCGGCCGATCTCGCTCACCGCGCCGTGATTTATCAGCCAGTGAAAAAAACTATTCTGCGTTCGCCCTGAGCTTGCTCAGTTTATCTCTCTCTCTGAACAAGATCAGCCGACTTTCGAATTTTAAGTGCTCGTTCATTACTAGTTTACTTTCAAATTTGAGCGCTCGTAATTTTTGCCCATCTCTGAATGCAGGCTCTTACTGAGTTCCCGGCGGAAGTCGGAAAAAACTGCCTCCATAGAGCCGCTGCTGGCAGGGCTACCGACATCTAGTTAAAAAGTTTTAGTGAAAATTGTGCCTTGGTTTTTGACTTGCGGTTTTCAAGATACCAGATATTTTTGCGTTATTAAAAAATTTCTAAACGAAAGAAAACTAAAGTTGAGTAATATAATTTTGGGTTATCTATTGAAATTCCTTATTTCTCACCCTGCTATGGAGCCCGATTTTTCCGACTTCCGGCGCGTAGTCATGGCGTTTTTCTTTGGGTTGCTCCGAAACCGCTCTTAATTCCCATTCGGATCAAAACAAATTGACGTGTGACGTCATCGATCCTTAAGAGAGCGGACGAGAGTACTTTTCCAATGATAAACGTAACTTTTTTCGGATCAGTATTTTTGGCGCGCTTTTCCCAATGAGAAACAATTGTTTCTCCAACTTTCTTGTATATAATTCAGACGCGTTTTATTAGGCCTAGAACGCTGTAAAAATGAATCAAAAGGTGATTTTCGGCAGAAATAGTACTACTTTATTGTTTAATGGAAAGAACTCTGAAGCTTCAAATTCCGCGACGAGGGAATAACACATTTCACGGGTTAATCGAAAATTATCCCTAAACTATAATTTTTTCTTATTAGTCTACAGTTTACATTTACACTACAATATAGTAGAGGAAGTAATAAATTTATGTACTTCTTCATTTGAAAATCTATGCACTAAATTTTTAATAAATCCCTCAATTTTCGGATGTACTGCTTTATCCTTAAAAATATGTTCCAAAAAAATCTTCCTCCTCTGAACTTGATGATGAAGATTCTAATAATAGCAAAATAATTCGTAAATCTTCTTCCCTGACCGCCGCCATTTTCCACAAAACTTGCTCCGAATCCGTACGGTTGATCCAGACTTGGAATTAGCGGGAGTCTTGGGGCCAATGACTCTTAATAAATATCAGTGGGCTCTTAAAATAAATCATTCGAACGGGGGTTGCGGGTCACCAGGGCTCTCAATTTAATTAAAAAATATTTATTAAACATTTTACAGAAATTTCTGGAACATGATTTATACGCCCTTTTTGAAACTCTGTTTTCCTACCCTATACGAGAGCGGGATCTAGCCGAGGGGCTAACCACTCTTAGAAAGTCTGTACACCGATTACGCCGGATTACGCTTAGATTAGCACTGCCAAAGGCAGGGACTTCAAAGATTACGCGTAATCCCATTAGTACAGTCAATAGCTGAAAACTATTCGTGAGTTCTGAACCGTTCAACCAGTCCCCATGCGCACTATTCGGCAAAAAAATTCTAGAACTACCCAAATGCAAACTATTCGCAGACAAGAACCTCTTGTTGAACCGTTCTAAATGGTACCTACTCAAGAGCAAGTACTGGCCGGAACTCAAGGTTGAAATCTCTAAATTCGTCTGCACATCGGGCTGCGTACGTCAAATCGTACGATCCTAATTTGAATCACAAAAGTTCTGAACTATCCAGAACTTTTGCGTGACGTCACAGCTCAGTCCTAGGCCGTTCTCTTAACGGTTCAGAACTCACGAATAGTTTTCAGCTATTGGTACGGCTCTGTACACCGATTACGCGGAGTGATCAGCCCCTCGGATCTAGCGTTACAAATGATTATGTGTGATATTATGATATACTTGCTTGTTTTAAAGTTAATAAATATTATGTAAGTAACGTAACCAATTTTTATTTTCCTATTTTCCCTGTAGACCAAATTTTAAATTTTTCCCCCAATTCCCCCCCCCCCCTGGGCCAGTGGCCCTCAATAAAAATAAACTTAAGGGGGTCGGGGGCCCGCAGGGACCCCGTAAAAAATATCACTATTTCCAAGTCTGGGTTGATCCGTCACTTATCTCGGATCAACAGAGAGCAAGAAATCAGCCACTCTCTCGCGGAGCAACGTCCCAATGGTAAACGCGAATCTCTGCGGGATCTGCTCTCGAAAGCCCAATGGGACACGCAAGGACTTTCGGAGCACTCCGGGAGGAAGGAAGAGCAGCCCAAAGAAAACCGCCATGATCAGTAAAAGCCTAACGAGAAAACGGGCTATCGAGAAACGCCGAGATTTCGAATCTAGGATACGTAGTTATATCTTTGTTGGCAGACAACTTTCCAAATTGCCAATAATAAAAAAAAATTGCTGGGGTGCCAGGCTGCCAGCTAAAGCGAATCCGCCAAAATTCTTAGATACGAATATTCTCCGTAAAATCTAGGAGCAACAAACACAACACCCCACACAAGGAGAACGCAACCCGTCAAAAGTCGTGGATTTTCTTGTGTACATTTTTCATTGGCTAGACGCTTTAGCGCCTGCTGCCGTCGGAAGGGGAAAATTCGGAAATTGTCTTCCCCTCCGCCCGTAAAACGCTCACTTCAGCGTAAAGGATCGTGACGCTCGTCCAATGAAATTCGTACACAACCCTTCTTTAGCGTGTTTAAAGACTAGCTGCGTTCTCCTTGTGTTTGTTGCTCCTAGGTAAAATAATCTTATAGATTCTTTTATGGAGAATATTGGTGGAGGAATCTATAGCTTGACTACCTGGGGAGGGGACCCGTTAGGGAAAACGAAATTCCAATAGTGGAGGCAAAGGTGGTACGGTCGTGGCGGGCGCCACATGGGACGTTGTAAAAGAGGGGAGGGGGGCACTATATAGTGATTTCAGTATCACGTGACACGACGTCACCTATGCTTTTTCCCATAGAGAAAAAATACTGCACAAAATGGCAGCCATAGCCAAAGCTACGAACTGAAACTACTCAATACGCTCCTAAAAGAGTGTATTAATTGACTCTTTCATAATAAGTCAATTTAATGAAGGTGTGCCATTTTTTATGTTAGCTTTGAATAAAATAATTTTCCCTAGATTTTGCAAATTTTTGGTTGGATTTCCCTTGTAACTGGTTTTAGGGGTAAGGGGTCAAAATTTTAATAGATGTGGAAAGTTTTCCTCAATCTGTAATCACTGAGCACGAAAGTAGAAAATCCGTGCCAAACATAGAAATAGAAATTAGACTAGAAGCACTGCCCTTTCCGCCAATCCCAAGGGAAACAGGCGAGCTAGAAGGCTGACATTATGGTGGAATCGCGATGTACGCGCCATCTGACAAACGCGTTAAACATTGTCGCCATGGCTACGACGCGAATTTCGAAGAGGGGAAAAAAAGGCGATCCACTGCGCACCACGTCGTGCGCAGCGGCGGTCTTTTCGTGTTTAAATTTTTGCGTCTAAAAGCATATCCGCAAAAATGGTTAAAAACTGCGCTTTTTCACATTGTAAAGAGAGATCTGGGAAAGAAATAAAATTCTCATTTCATAAGTATGTAATATTATAGTAAATATTTTATAATAATCTCGGAATAAGAGATTTTTTTAAACACAAGATTTCCTCTGAGAAATGATGAATTACTAGGAAAATGGGTTTTAGCGGTAAATCGCGAAAATTGGACTCCATCTTCAATTACTTCATATGAGCATGATTCATGATATGACTTTCTGTGTAGTAAACATTTTCTGCCGGATGAAATTTACTTTAAAAATGGAAGGCACCATTTGAAAGCAAATGCTGTACCTA
This sequence comes from Leiobunum rupestre, assembly GCF_980474605.1. Taxonomy (NCBI): domain Eukaryota; kingdom Metazoa; phylum Arthropoda; class Arachnida; order Opiliones; family Sclerosomatidae; genus Leiobunum; species Leiobunum rupestre. The sequence continues at coordinate 756,671 of NC_143394.1, forward strand.
CACAAGTAAAAATTACCCTATACATTCTGAAATAAAAAAATAATTGAAATATGAATAATTTCTTTATTAAAACAAGAATTTGAAAGAGCTCCCAAAAATATCTATTCCAGAACAAAGCATATCTTCTAGAGTATGCCAATTTACTGATTTTAGTAATTGTTATTTAGTTTCCCTATTTATCAGAGGTTATTTCAGAAAATTTACGGAAAAAGTGAACTACCGGAAACCACTCAATTTGACTTGACTAATACTGATAATAGTTTAAAAGACACTGAAACCAAGATTTGGAATCTCATGTAGGCATATTTTAAACCACACCAACCACGTAGATATAGAAAGTCTAAGGGGGGGGGGGGTTATAACACAACCAGATGAAATTGCGAGCGCGAAATTAGCAATAACGCATATTTAAAGTGCTGGCTAGACTCGGGACGTGTGACAATGACATTTCAGCACGTGTATCAAACGAAGTTTTTTAATACATTTGCGAGAAAATTATAATATTAATATATTTAATATATTAATATATTTTACTGTGCTGCGTTGCGGATGTTTCAATTGATTTTTACGTCTTTCTGTTTATTTCTTAATGTTGAGCTCCTTTCGTACGAAAGGAATCGAGTCCTAGGGGGGGGGGGGTTGAACCACCTAAGTCCCCCCCCCTTATATACGTCCTTGAACCACACTGAAATAATTAAAATTTAGTTACACTGTGATGATTTGTGGTATTTCAGGCTTACAATGATTGCGCAAAGTTAACGTGTGACTTTAAGGGTGACACGGTAGATATAGTAGATTCTTGAGATTTTTATGATTTTCCTAAAGCTGTTTAAATAACTTAATATAATGTCAGATAAATAAAAAAAGTTTTTAGTTTAAATTCTTTCTATGAGATGGCGCGACTATCGCGATTCCACTCTGATGGCAGCCTTCTAGCTTATACGTCCCCGCCCAATCCAATCGTGCTTCTAGTCTAATTTATATTTCTATGGTGCCAAAGCCCATTCACGAAGACTGTACTGTCATCTAGTGGCTTAAAAAACTAACCATTATTATTGAAAAAGAGAAATAGATGACGCCACGAGCCTCATATCTCATTTCTTAAGAAAATTGCGTCTGCTTAATGTTAGTAGGCGTAAGAGGAAGTAGTCGAAGGACAGTAAATTGCATTGTTTGTTGAAATAACTGGATTAGTTTTGAGAACCAGAAAAACTTTCAAAATGAAATCAATTTGTAAATATTTCGCGTTACTACTTTTACCTTTGGCTATATGTACGAACGTAGAAACTGATGTACCAACTACCTCCTTGGCTCCACCAACAACCACAGAAGACCCAATTACTTGTATGAGTCTACGAGTCCTTAAAATTTTCCTACCTAAATACAAAAAGCCTGTAATCATTTTATTATTTTTGCAATAGTTTGTGGCCATCATAACAGTAGCTGTGATGAATGTGTTAAAGCGAGTACTAAGGTATGTAAAAACACACTATATTTAAGAGGCATGACATCATGCCTCACATTGAAAGTTCTGTTTGAGGAACTAAGTCAATTTCTTTGATAACATAGTGCTACTACTGTTATAAGACAAAAACATGCAGCTATTACAAATATACAAAGTTGATCCCTGTTGAGGAGTGCGGTTCACTGGATGATATGGCTTGGGGAACGTGCATAAGTGCGCACTTTTTTTATTTTCCATAACAATATTTTGTTTGCCTAAACGTATTCTACAACTTTTTTCCTATTTTTTTTTAGTTAACTTCGAAGTACTGATTATCAGTTTGAGTGTTGTTGGAGGTGTTTTGCTTATTTCAATAATTATCTGCTGCTGTTGTTGTTGCCGTAAACACAAAAAGGGTTTGTGGGCAAGAGAGCAAGCTAAATTTGAAAGGCAACGCGAGGAGTTAAAAATGCGTTCAGAGGAAAGGAAAAATGAACGTCAATCACGAACTGATGAAATTCGACGTAAATATGGTAAGAACATTTTTAATATCTATAATTTGGGAATTACAACATAAAATTTTTAACTTTAAAATGCTACATGTTAATTCTTAATAAAAGATAAATTAATAGTAAATTTACTTTTAAATGCTATCAGGTTTGTTATTAGATGCTTCAGGTATGTTTGGTAACCCAATTTTACATTAATTGTAGTTAGACCTAAGCTTAATCATTAGAATTATATAAAAATATAAAATCATTTTTTCAGGTCTCATGAAGGACGATAACCCCTACCAACGTTTTGAAGCCTAATTCTTAAAAAAATAATTCCAAAGGAAAAATGTACTTCCGTGTTATTTTAGAAATAGTATATATAGTATAGTAAATCTTAAATGTATTTTAATATAGATATTAACAAAGAACTATTAAACTTAAAAACAATAAATGCAAATATAAACGTTTAAGAGTAACTTTTATAAATTAAGAATTATTAGTACCTAGTATAAATTAAATGGTACTATGTAATAAACAGAAGAAAAAACATTTTATTTTTGTATTATTAAAACAGTATTTAAGTAATAGACTGTTCAGACCTTAATTATATAGTTCAAAGCGTGTTTTATCATTCCACTGTGTTTAAGAAGCTCAAAAACCTTTACAATTTCTCAAAATTAGAGTTTTTTGTATTATAATAAGGAATAAAATTTTCTAAGCCTTATTGCATTTTAGGTAATTAATTAACAAGTTTAAAAGAATAATAAGCTACTCAGTTTTTTTTGGCTTAAAGGGACTATAAGCTGCAAAGCTATCTTTAAAGAAGACTCCTTCAATTTTTTCCTGTTCAGTGGCGCCAAACATTGGTGTCTATGGCCTTTGGCCAACACCATAAGTTTGTTCTAAATGAAATGGCGCAAAACATTTTTAAAGGCCGGAGCTGCAAACGTTGGTGTTCCACACCAAATACCTGAGGTTATATTCCTTTTAAAAAAAATAAAGCCATTGAATTCTTACTAATTACATTTCTCAAGGCTTGAAATTTGTGTCCATACCTATGCAAAAAAATTTAAAACCAGGTTTAAACGGTTCCACCAGCCTCGATAGGGAAGTAACGCGCGTCCATGATCAGCCAATATGAATAACTTTAGTTTTAATAATTCCCACCAAATGAGAATGGTGCTCCAGACCAGACTAATTTATTATCTATTCTCTCTACTTGCACACTTTCAGGAGGGAATATTTCTTACTTTCTTCACCTTATGACGCTGGTGGAACCCTTTAAATTACTTATAAAGTTATAAATATCAAAGACTATAAATTTAATATTTTGTCACATCATTACGATTTGTATACAGGGTGTTAACTAAAAATCGATACAAGGCCAATAACTACCAATTTTTTTAAACTTTTATGATACATAGAACGTTAGAGGCACAAAGTTGGTTTCAATTAGAGAAGCGTTTTCCCTTCACATTTTAGGGGTAAATAACTTTGATCCTTCCTTATTCGACCATTAAAAAGTCAAAAGAACTTAGACAAAATCATGAAGGTCGTGATGAAAATAATGTACCAGAGACCAGGTTGAAGGGCTAATCACTCAAATAATACTCATGCTCGTGTATCAAAATTTGCTAGACATACTCATCTGGTATGGCGTCTTTAGTATTTGTAAACTTGGATGACCTTTAACTAATGTTTCAAGGTCCATCAAAGTTTATCTCAAGAGCCAATGGATTTAGAGAAATGGTTCCAATTTGAATGGTGTTTTACATTGGGTAAAAGACATTTAGACTTAAGACTTCCTATTAGATGAGTATGTCTAGAAAATTTTGTTACTCTAGCACGAGTAAGTTTAGAGTTAATAGCCCTTCAAATTGGTTCTGGTACATTATTTTCAACACAACCTTCCTGTTTTTGTTTAAATTCCCTAGACTGGTTATTGGTCATATTAGGTGGTATCAAAGCTATTTAGACATCAAATGTGACGGGGAACACTTCTCTAATTGAAACCAACTTTTTAACTCTAATGGTTCTCGAGATAAATTTTAAATGACCTTGAAGACATGGTTTAAGGTATTTAAATTTCCATTGTCAATTGACCACCTGTACATTCTGTGTCCTAAAAAATTCAAATTCCCAGATTCAAAAAATTGAGTTATTAAACTTATTATCTCTGTATCGTTTTTAGTTAACACCCTGTATTTACACACACATATTTGGTCACATTTCCAAAGACTAAATATTTTTCTACCTGCTTAAGTTGAGCCGAACAAACATTACTTTTTTTTATAATACATGTATAAAAATACATTAATGGAAATATTTAGTCAAAGAAATCAATATGGGTACCAGACTCGAATGTTCTCTCTTTCACAATATTGAGCAGTTTCTTAACGCTGCCTTCGCAAGATACTAGCGTATCATCTTTTCTGGCATCTGAAATGAAAAATTTATATTTTGGGAAACAATTAAATTATTAATCTACTTTTCCTATTTATCAAAAAAATATTTTGACACTTACTTATAAACCAGTCTCGGACTGAGGGCAACGCTTCCTTTATAATTTGATCAACCATGTCCGTGTCCATAGGCCCAGGAGCGTAATTCAAAACTTTGATGCTTGGATATTCAATTGCTAAAACTTTAAAGTACATTTCTCTTGCAGCTTTAACTGAAATTCAATGTATACCATAAATGAAAATTTTTTTTTTTAAATATTTTATAACAAGTTTCTGATAAACACTTTTGCTACATACATTTTTTCGTACAACATGTTTTCTAAATTTTATGTTTACTCAAATAGGTCTTCCTATAAATTAATATGATCTGGCTTTAATATAGCTCTTATGTCACTGTCTCTTATCTTTACAAGTCTTCGAGTGCATGTTTAAGTTGCAAGGAATTTTGGATTTGCACCTGCTAAGATTATCACATTAAAATTTATTCTTCTTGCGTTTGTTATATTTCTACTCTTTTCCACTTTAATAAAACATTTATTAAAATTTATATAACGGCAATAGTAAGTGTAGGGAGCTGTTGGATCACCTGGCATGAAGGGCTTGCCTCCAACCACCTAAACGCATTGTAACCCAGCCACCTGTTTAAAGGCATAAAAAGTCTCTCGATGACTTGGTCCTAAGGTGGTGCCCAATTATTATTATTATCAAATTATACACTCTTTTATATCCTTATTTGTGAGAGCTGCCATTTTATTACAGGTCTGATTTCAAAAAGTGCATGCAAGGCCGCTTCACGCGGTCAAGTGCATGCAACGTCTCGAGCTGATGAGCACGTGCAGGCGCCCTTGCCTGTACTATTTTAAATTAGGCGTGTAATGAAATGGCCGACTTCGTAAAAGAGTGTATTCTTTAAAAAAATGTGTAATTCTGAATTTCTAAAAACAGGCCCAAATTTGATATTTATAAAACAGTGAATGTTTATTGTGAAAAGTTGAAAACTGAGTTCAATTTATCACAAGAAATAAAACAAGGTCAATAAATTGAAGCAAAATTAATAAAACATCAACTCACCACTGCAATACTGGGCCCAGCCACAAAAAGGTGATATTGCACAAAGAGATGATATGTTAATGATAAGACATTTACCCTGTTGCTCCGTATATTTTAAGAAAGTTTTGAGGAAAGCCGATGTTAACATGTAAACAGAATGCAGATTTAGGTTGAAATAGTCTTGAAGCTGTTGTGTGTTGTCTAATTGATCAACAGTTTTCGAAATTGAACCTAAACTCCCAGCATTATGTATTAAAATAGTTTTATCAAATGTTGTTGTTAGTTCAGATCCCAAAGAAGTCTTGACGAAGTTCAGGGCCATTTCTCCATTTAATAAAGACAGATCTTGGACAACAGTGACAACCTTTACACTTGCGTTTGCGGTTGTTACAGCGTTCTTGGTCATTTCAAGTTTTTCCTGGTTTGTGGCTACCAAAACCATTAAAGAATCTTTTCCAATGTTTTTTGAAAATTCAATTGCTATGATACGTCCATAACCACGACTAGCACCAGTGATAACAATGAATGTTTTGCCACCATTTAATTCAAACGTTTCTTGAACAAAATCTGTCATTTCTAATTTGCTGGAAAAATTTGATCAATATTAACCAAAAATATTAATATAATTTAAATTAATTTTAACAAATTCGAATCAATATGATAATAAAAGTAAAATCAAATTCCAAACCTAAGAGCCTAAAGTTGAAATGTGTAACATAAAATCATGTGATTTGATTGAAGGGCATGTGGTTTTTGAAAAGGAAAATGCGTTTTTTTTTTGAGATACACAAACATCGGTGTCGACCCGAGGCCTTAGACACCAGAACACACACAATAACTGATTAATCAGGGTGAGATATGTGTAACGGCCACGCCAACGGGGGGATACGTGGAGGCAGGGGTGGGGACACCCGTGGCGGAAGTATCCCGACCACCCGTTGGGGGATTGGTAGTCGTCCTCACACGGCCTTCCACAAACTCTGCCTCCCGGACGCCTGGGATTACAGGAGTGAGCCACTACTCCCGGCAGGAAAATGCTTTCGTTTTAGCATTGGTTGGATCTTCGTTTACGTCACGGCCTTTATTTAATGTTTTTTTTTTTCATTCAAGGAAGGAAGATACAAGGGCTGAGTGGGTCTGAGAAGACCGCGAGCCGGGCGAAGATTGTTGAGGCGTGAGTGGGACGGGGGGGGGGACAAATGCGGTCCACCCGTCCACCGGCTTAATCAGGGCGAGATATGTGTAATGGCCACAGGGGCCAGGGGGGTGACACCCGTGGCGGATGTATTCCGACCACCCGTTGGGGATTGGTGGTCGTCCTCACACGGCCATTCACAAACTCTGCCTCCCAGACGCTTGGGATTACAGGAGTACGCCACTACTCCCGGCCTTATTTAATGTTCGTCACAGAATTATCATTCAACTATAGGAGGCAGTGCTTCCAAATGCGAGGAATATTTTCATTTTCCGGGATTTTTCAACCTTCCAGAACGCTAGAAGGGAATAATGGAATTTAAGAGGGAAAACGGCCTTTCTCGGGGGAAAATGAGGGAAAGTGTTCATTGCACGGGAAACAAGTCGACCCCAGCCGTAATATTAGTTCCACATCGGTGTATTCGGGTGGGCAAACCCATGCACCCTTAGTAGACACAGGTAGGCAAACTAATACAAAAGCTGTTGAGGTACGTGATTTCTTATCGTTTGATACATAAATTGCCATCCTAAGTTAAAGAGTGGATGCCGCCCACCATCAGGAGACTAATATAAAAACCGTTGAGCCCATGTGATTTCCTATTGTTTGATATATAATTTACCATCATTTGTTAAAGAGTGGGCACCGCCCACCCTCAGGATACGTGGGTATGCAAACCAATAGAAAAGCTGTTGAGGCCATGTGATTTCCTATCGTTAGATATATAAAATACCATAATAAGTTGAAGGATTAAAACTTGGGCGCCACCCACCCTCAGGATACACGGGTGGGCATAAAAGCAATACAAAAGCTGTTGAGGCCATGTGATTTCCTATCGTTAGATAGATGGAAAGTATCAAAGGTGAAATAGGTAAGCAAAACAGGACGAACCTAATTCTTTTAAATTATTGAAATTAGTGGAAATATGATTTAAAGAAATTCTTAAACTGGGATTCAAATGTGTTTATTTTAGGAAATTTATATCAAACATTTGGGTAGTTTAGGCAAATTCATAAAAAATATACATGATTGTAATTTTGCAGAACAGAAATTAATAGAATATGTCATTCTCAAATTTTATATTATCTCGGTGATTAAATTGGTATTTTCTTAGAGCAGATATTTAACATGGATTATGAACAACTGCATAAATCATATTATTGCAAGAATGTATTTATATACTAAGAATATGGCAAGACGGAGATTCTGTCCAGATGGTCGCATACTTTGCAGCTTAGGGCCTGTTGCAAAAGCCCTAGCCAAAGTGCTAAGTTCGACTGCTTTGGATTTTTTGGTCTCACTCTTTCACGTAGACGCGAGTGTAGAAGATTTCAATCTTTTACTTTTATTGTTCTATCGAATGAGACCAACTTTGTTTTTCGATCACTCTCCCATTAAGGGGGTTGGTCGGAGGGGGCGGAAATAAACGGCACTGCGTGCGCGTCAAAGAGTTCTATCGAATGAGACCAACTTGTTTTTTTCGGTCACTCTCCCTTTAAGGGGGTTGGTCGGAGGGGGCGGAAAATCTCTGGACCAACTATACAAACTATAAAAGTGTTCAAGGCTAAAAGTTCAAGCATGAAATTTGATGAGGACGGCGTGGCTCGCTTGGTATAGGGTTCGGTTTTGGAGATTACTCGGCCAGACATCTGGGTTCGAATCCCAATGTCGCCAATAATATAAATTATAAAAATAAAAATTATTTTTCGCCGCTCCATCCAAAGATAATATAACTACGTACCCTAGATTGGAAATCAAGCTCCTTGCACGTAATGCAGGTTCTTACTGAGTTCCCGGCGGAAGTCGAAAAAAACTGCCTCCATAGAGCCGCTGCTGGCAGGGCTACCGACATCTAGTTAAAACGTTTTAGTGAAAATTGCGTCGTGGTTTTTGACTTGCGGTTTTCAAGATACCAGATATTTTTGCGTTATATTGTTTTAAAACAATAATGGATCATGCCTGTAGCTCTAAAAAAAAATTCTAAACGAAAGAAAACTAGAGGTTAGTAATATAATTTTGGGTTATCTATTGAAATTCCTTATTTCTCACCCTGCTATGGAGCCCGATTTTTCCGACTTCCGGCGCGAACTGAGTAAAAGCCTCACGAGAAAACGGGCTATCGAGAAACGCCGAGATTTCGAATCTAGGGTACGTAGTTATATTATCTTTGCTCCATCTACCGTGTAGTCGCTTTCCACGGCGCCGACGCCTACGCCAAACAAACAACACGTAACGACATTCCGTCCATAGCAATAGTAAAACTTCGAATATATATTCGATGTGAAACTAAAAAGGCAATTTTTAGCTTTTCTGATATCATTGCCTGCAGTGGCGTAGTGAGGTTATTTGGCGCCCAGGGCCAAACTCCCAAATTTGCGCCCCCCCCCCATTTATGGCCACAATTTCCGCCATAAAATTCCTTGTTTTTAAACGAAACCTAATAATTATCAATAACAAAATAAATATTAATATAGTACAATTTAATTGATATATTAAAAAAATTTCAAGTTTCCAATATCCGCTTTAATACTTTAGGCGCCTTTGTCGCCCCCCTGACCGTCGGCGCCCAGGGCGTATGCCCCCCTGCCCCCTCTCACTACGCCTCTGATTGCCTGTTGTAGAAAAGATAATATAACTACGTAGTTATATTATCTTTGGTTGTAGTCTACTCTAATTGTATATTTAGTCCATGAATATGTTATGAGTCACAGATGTAAAAAATATTTTTAATACGTTCCTAAAATGCTAGTTATTTTGATGGTAATGAATGTCATGATCTAAATATCCATTTGCGACTTATATATTTGGGCAAAATTATTCAAATATAAGTAATTTTGAAATAAATAAAACCTTATATTTGGAATTCTTTTCAGAATTAAACTGAATATTTATATAAATTAGTATCAAAAGCTCCAAAATATAGAGGGATAAAAAATGAGAATTTCCTAGTCAAAAAAGGGAAAAAAGGATTTTTCATTTAATGAAATTAACGCATAAGGAAAATTTTAGATATCAGATGTGGAAGCCCTAATAGGAGGTTAGTTTCATTGAGTTGGGAATAAATAGAGGTACAACTAAATCTGGCCTTGGAGGAACAAGATCTGGCTGTCACGGGACCAATTTCGTTCAATAAGGAGACTTTATCAACTTTATCGTTCTAAGTGGCGGCATCTGTCTCTAGTGGTGGCAACTATATTGCAATTGATTTTTTTCGCGAATCTGATGCGAAATTGAGATGTATGATTACTCGTAACAAACAAACCTTTGAAGTTGTTTAAAAATAATTTTATTCTGTCAACACGATCCTTTTTAACTCAAGTTACGGTGAGTTAGCTAATAATTATTTATTTTTAGCCATATAACTTAACAAAATATAGATGGCGCTACCGCCTAATTATAAAGATGAATTTCGTAGTCTTATCAGAACAGGTCCCGCGTAACCACGGCAACCGAAATCGTAATTGTAATTCTAGTAGTATTATTCCCAATTCAATGGTTAGTTTACTCTTTACTCATAGGTATAATATAGTCCGTGGGTTACTGAAGCGCTGTTATTGTTATTGAATCTACGTAACCTACATATTTACCTTTTTTATTGAATTAAATTAAAGATTTAAAATGTATTTACTTAAAGTTATGAAAGTAAACCAATTTTACAAAATTATTTCCTACAGTTTGACTCTCTACGCCGTACCCGGGATCATTGTGCTAAAGTAATCAATTGTCACCCCTATATTTATCACAAACATATTTCGAGCGGTTCCCATATTTCCCACAAAAATATTTCGAGTGGTTTTTCTCGACCGTTTATTTTATTTGTTCATGTTTCCGTTACCGGCAGGAGACATGACTACCGGTATACTACTATTCGTTGTGTTCGTAAAGCTTGGCTCATGTGAAACTATTATTTGGGACTGCCGGGCCTACTTGTTCAACAATTTTATTATTCTGTTTTTTTTTTCCCTATTCTGTATGAACTGCCTACAAGCTTATTTAGCATAGCAGTCCTTACTTGTAAATAAATAAAAATAACTATAATCCTGTAGCTTCCACCAATACTAACCCCATCAGGAGGTAGTATTGGCTGATGCTAGATCTTCCCTGCTGAAGTTTTACTCTCTTTAATTACCTGCCCCTCAATTTTCTTATTTTTCAAGACTGATAATTAAAGTAAATCCTAATATATGGTCAAAGAGTGTAACTTATTACCCAACCACTTCGCTCTAAGCTCTTGAGGGAACTGAAGCTGCATCTGGGACTTTAATATTAGTAGGATTTAGTTTTATATTTGTCCTGTAAATAAAATCTACTTTTATTTTGAGTAATTGTTGGTTTTTTTTATTTGTGCATTCCTTTAATACCAGCGCACAGCCCGAGGGGTCGGACATTTGGCCAAATCCCGTACAAAATTTGGAAAAAAATCCACAAATCCAAGATCCAAGAATTTTGCTCCCATCGACTTTGTATGACAAATCCACAATAAAAAATCCTGGATTTTTAATAAATCCAAAATCCCGTACACAAAACAGGCAAATGTCCGACCCCTCGGCACAGCCTGATGCTCTTTGCCTTTTGCTGGTTTCAATAACCTTTTGGAACTTAAAATAGCAGATGAAAAATTAAAAAAGAATTGTACAACAAAATGGAGTACTTCTATATTTTTATTTCTCTTTACAACCCAATACATGGCCTACAGAATGTTTTTATCCTTTATATAATTTAAACATTTTTTAATACGGCCAATTAGACTTAAAACCATTTTAAATTTTAATGGATAGAAATGGTAGTTTATAACGCGGCTGCTCCAGATATAATTTCAATAAGTTCTTTAGTAATGACAGCCTGTCTGGTCCTGTTGAAGGTCATGGTGAGTTTATCAATCATCTCACCAGCATTTTTGCTGGCGCCATCCATGGCAGTCATACGGGAGCTCTGTTCGCTGCAGGCATTCTCTTTCATGGCATAGTAAATCATGCTAGCCAGTGAAAATTCGAGGTAGCTTTGAAGTACATCAGCATCCAAGCTATCGTAAATGCTCAACTTTTTAGCTGCATTAATAGCTTCAAGACTAAAAACTGGCATCTCCGTAGTTGCGTACGATACAACAGTCTTGAATCTGTTATAAATAATAACTCCTTTATCATATTCCTCTCCGGAATTCAAGACAGCATTTGCAACTTTAAGGGCATCATCGAAAACTGGAGGTTTCCTTCCATATTCGTTAAATACCATTTCAATATTATTAGCATGCTGCCTCTGTAAAAGCGCCCGAGACTTGTCTCCGATGCAGAAAATCCTGACTTTCTCCGGGTTTTTGGCTTCAGCCATGATAGCTTTAACTCTTTTTCCAACGCTTGTATGAACGGCACCACAAAGACCTCTATCAGAGGTCAATGCTAATACCAGGGTTCCAGGGCTGCTATCTTCGCCTCCAACTTCCGCTCGTTGGTAAAAAGCTTGGGCTCCTTCTCCGTACGATCTTGCCGGTCTCAAATCCCTTTCGGCTCTAGCGTATTTTGCGGCTGACACCATCTTCATACTCTGTGTGATCTTCTGGATATTTTTTACAGATTTAAGCCTTAGCCGAATGTCCTTTAGGGTAGCCATATTTCTAGCTTGAACATGACTTGGCATGGAGGTAGCGACGAGCACACGACTTACGATATTCATAGTTGCAACTTAATTTTATTATTAAAAATTCAAATAAACTTTGGCCTTACGTGAGGTTAAACTGGTTGGAAAAGTGCTAGGCCTTAATTTAACCGGGGTCACAAACGCCCGAAATGCCCTTCCCTCTGCAACGGCTAATTTCCCAACAACGATAACGAGATCAGCTCTTGTCCTTCCACTTTTGTGTCCATTCGGGAACGACTCATAATTTCGAAACCACAACCCCGAATACAAAATTCCCATATCTCCGAAATCCCATAACTTAAAATTCCCATTACGTAGAATTATTATATCTTCGAACCACAACCTGGAATACAAAATTCCCATATCTCCGAATTCCCATAACTTCGACTTTTCATAACTTTGAATTCCCATAACTTTGAATTCCCATAACTTTGAATTCCCATAACTTTGAATTCCCGTAACTTTGAATTCCCATAACTTTGAATTCCCATAACTTTGAATTCCCATAACTTCGAATAGTAGTTTTTTGGGTACGAAAATGCTAATTAATATTCTCAACTCAATGGTGAAGTTGGTTTTCGTTGTATAGCTCTAATGCGGAAGGGAATAGGAGAAAGGGTGTTGATTTCAAATAAATGATGAAAAAAAAGACTATAATAGAGTAATGGCACTGGGCGTCCTAGTACGTCACCCATGCTCTTTCCTATACACTCTTTTACGCGCGTTTTCCCCCATCAAGGATCCCTCCCACGATTTCCTCCACAGGCAGCCGCCATAGACGTACTGCACGTTGCACTACTGTAGAAATGTCTTTCCCCCAAAACCCGTTCTCTGGCTTGCAGTACGGTAATGGTGACTCACATGAAATACGCGCATAAAAGAATCTATAGTTTTCTCTATCGTTAACTTTTCCCGTGAAATTTCCCGTTCTGAGTGATTTCCCCCGCTTTTTTCCCCTTTTCCCAAGGTTCTTACAAGCGGCACTATGCCTTTTTCCAGCTTTAGAATATTTTGCAGCGGTCTTAGTCAGTTTTCCCCGAAAACGGGATTTATTCCCGCTATGTGGAAACACTGATTACAGGGCCGGATTTAGGGGGGGGGGGGGGCAGAGGGGGCAATTGCCCCCGGGCGCCATCCAAATAGGGGCGCTGAAGAAATCTTGTTATACCCATAGCGGATTCGGCAAACACAAAAATATCTAAAAATAAAATTTACCCGTTTGAAATTTGAATAATGGCATTGTTACACACTTTATTTTGGCGCGAGAAAATCTTTTTTAAAAGTTAGTTTTAGTGACTGAGAGGGAAGAACGTAGCCACGTTTTGTTTATAGACTAGCATAACAGCAATGAGCAATCTCGCGTTAGGGCGATAATGTTCCGACAGCCAGCACCATCCACGGCAATCGTGTCTCTCCTCGGGTTATACTTCCCTACGGTTAGCATATGTAACATAATTTATCATAAGTATGCCACTGTAGCTTTATTCCATTCAAAAATCTTCACTAACGTTTTGTTTCACCACGAACCAGTAAAAAGGTGGACTACGTTAGATTTTAACCTTTTAATTCATCCTAGTAATTTTGGGAGTCACACTATTGGCTACTAACATATTTATTTAAGCCAATGGAAAACCTCTAAATTGAGAAGAAATTTTTTGCGTCGGAATTTTAGTCAGCCCAATGTAGCTTTATTGAAATTTATAAACTCGCTCGGTTTGTGCGGATGAAGTTAAATAATGAGTAATTTAGAAAAATAAAAGGTTGGGAAAAATGACAATTAAGTGATCGCTTTCCGAAAATGGAACAAGTCGTCGAAGTGGGATATTCCACCAGCGTTATTAAAACCCATATCAAGCCTAGAAGAGTTAGGCTTAGGCTCAAACAGAGTTGCCAGATGGGCGGTTTTCCGCCCAAATCGGGCTTCTTTGCGGAGGCTGTTGCGGGGAAAAAAACCTCTGGGCGGGAGGCGGTTTTTTGGGCTGGTGCCAAAAATTCGAGGCGAAGTAACGGGGTACCGGTTTTCCCCCTTCCAACCCCATTCTTCATAACGGGAATCAACGTTCCTAGAAAATATAAGCTGGAACCAGCTTTGCAAACTGTGATGTTTTCAATAATTTTCTAAAATTATTTTCAAATAACGCGCCAATTCCCGTTCTATAGCAGAAATCGGTAATTTTTCTTGGGCGGGAATTTGGGCTCTTTTGGGGTTAATCAGATTTTGGCTTGTGCGGGAATTTGGGCTAGTTGTAAAGTTGGTTTGTGCGAGATCTAAAATATTATTCTGGCAACTCTGGGCTCAAAAGAATCTGGAAAGACTCCAACCTTGTAGATGCGCCAGAAAAGCTCAACCTGAATTTCAACTATTTTTTCCAATACACCTGCTTCTTTTATTTGACAATGCAAATTTATTTTAGAACGTGAGTCTCCGAGAACTTCATTAATTTTCAAATTAATTACATTAACAGAATTTGACAGTAGTTCATTTTAGCTCCTAAGCCTTGGTTGTTCAAACCGGTTTGTTTACTAAAATAATGGCCGTCGGTTTATCAGACGTAGAGCTAATTGGGCGACGGTATTATCGGCATTTGCGATTTGATGACGTCAAATATGACATCAAATATGACGTCAAATATAACGTAGGGTACGGATGACGAAATATCTGTGAAACAAACCGTTAGTGAAGAAATAGAGCTAGTAGCATACTTATATGTTACATATGCTGTTAGTGACGTAATCTGGGAATCGTCTACTCGTCGCTGTAAATGTTAGCCCTTGTTGTATTTTGATTGTTTTTTATTAAACTTTTTATAACAGTTAATGTTATAATATTGACGGTAATTGTTGGTTATTTGGATTTGGATTTGCAAATGTAAATAAACTTTAAATCATAATTTAAAAAGGTTTAATTAATTCCGAGCTCAACCTAAATTTTTAATGTAATTTTAAATATATCGCGTGTTAAATGGACATTCAATATTAATTAGGTAATTGTTAAGTTATTGGACATTAATATCGGTAACAAGTAATAGTTTCAGTGAGTCAACAGACAACAGTCAGATAATGGGCCCCTAAGTGGTATACACAAAATATATATCAATGTATTTTTATTGTCAAAAATATATTATCTTTATTATACAAAGAAATAATTTTAGGAAATAATGTGAGACATTCTAAGGTTTTCTACCTTTGCCTTTTTACCGAATTCTTCAACTACTAGAATTGGATTTTCTCTAAGCTTATTTCCATATTCTCCGTAATAGAAATAATGCTTATGTTAACGTAAAGCGAATCGAAAAAATCGTTTCCTGACATTTGGAAATCAACTTTGTAGGATTTGGATTAAGATATGAGTGTTTGGTATTTTGAAAGCCGAACTACAAAATGAACCTTAGGTTTCCAATTGTGCCGAATTTTTATTAACTCAAGGTACCCTACCTAATCCTTTGCGCGGACAATTATTATATATAGAGTACACCTCAAACACGCTACTTCAATTGGTATCTAAGCGGTTTCACTCAGAACATAAACGAAATGCTAAGTTTGGCACCCCCCTACGCTCCTCGGGCTCCAGTGGGCGCCCACTCGGAAATTGCCCCCGGGCGAAAGTCGTCTTAATCCGGCCCTGACTGATTACCAGGCAAAATGGGGGTGCATTTGGCCCTACCTGCCCCCCAATTCCGCGGCTCCTGCTTTTACTTAATTATGAAGCTGACATGAATATTGAAAATGTATTATTATATTTCTTAAAAATTCATTCTTCCTAAGGATTTGTGTGTATTAGTCTCACGTACAGTGTAGCCGATGCCGATGCCGATGCCGATGCCGCCGTGTCGCGCATACCTCTTCAACGGTTAGGGCTAGAAGAGTCAATGATATCTCGTTCGAATGTACATGCATCGCCATTGACAGCCTTTCATAAAGTTTTGAAATCGAAGCCCAAGAAGTTGGGCATTTGCTAAATTTACCGTTTTCGGTAGTTTGGCTTTGTGTGGTTGATATTTTGTTAAAAATTAAGTCCGGTAACGTTAAAAAAATATTATTGGATAGGTTAGGATTCATTTGAACTACAACTTCGTTTATATCAGTAAATATTAAATTTAAGTATAGTTTTCGGGGTTATTTACGGGACCCTAATGTTCGTGTTTTTATATTTCCGCCTGAAAGTCGACATAACGTTCCTTAATTTAAGTCCGATTTTCATGAAAGTTATATTTTTGAATAGCTGTGTTTTCCATATATCCTAGAATTGCAATTTCGTTGCTTAATTTTAATTCTTAGTAAGGTTTTAGGACAGCGTATAAGTACCCCCATCAACTTCCAACATTGGAAATACGTGTGGTTATAGAGACTTTACGCTCTCTGGCATTTTCCAAGGCCGTTCTAATATGACCCAAAGTCACAAATAAGTGTGACACTTATCGGAGTAATACGCAATGCTTACAACGTATGACCTGAAGTAACAAATAAGTGTGACACTTATCGGAGTAATACGCGATGCTTAAAACATGTGACCTGAAGTAACAAATAAGTGTGCCACTTATCGGAGGCCGTTCTAATATGACCAAAAGTAACAAGTAAGTGTGTCACTTATATTTCCGCCTGAAAGTCGGCATAACGTTCCTTAATTTAAGTCGGATTTTCATGAAAGTTACATTTTTGAATAGCTGTGCTTTACATATAACCAAGAGTTGCAAATACGTTCCTGAATTTTAATTCTAAGTAAGGTTTTTTGGGCAGTGTATACGGAGCCCCGCAATTTCCAACATTGTAAATCCGCGTGTTTATAGAGGTCTACGCGCCCGGTTCCCTCTAGCGTTTTTCAAGGCTGTTCAGAGTGCACCGCGCTTTCAACGTATGACCAGAAGTAACAATTAAGTATGACACTGATCGACCTAGTCTCTTCGGCGTATGACCAGAAGTAATAAGTGTGATCAGAACTAACAAATAAGTATGAAACTGATCGAACTAGTCTTTGCCTAAGGTGGTGCCTTGGGTATTAGCCTAGCTGATTATTATTATTGTTGTTATTATTATTATTAACCGGAAGAAATCAGTGTGACACCCAACGGCTGACTAGTAGTAACTAATAGGTGTGATCAGAAGTAAAAAATAAGAGTGACACTGATCGAAGGAATCTTCGATGCTTTCAAAGCATGACTAGAAGTAACAAATAAGTGTAAATATGTATATATGTGTGACCGTGGATATATTTTTGTTTTGATACCAGCGTTGCAGGTTGCTGTGAATAGCTCAAACAAACTAAACACATTAGAAGGATTGTGTGTATTCTGACCGTCGTACGTCTGGTTTCCCCTCGGTTTCTTCGATTCGATCACGTTACGACCTATTCTAGATTGCGTTTTACCATGGTAACCAACTTTAGATAGCGCCCTACAGCAATAAACCGATGGACCCCGATTCTTAGGAGGTCACGTGCCTAAAGTGGATAGTAGCTTCGTTACAAAACCGTCAATCAAAAAGTATCTGAATTATGGAACGGATTTCTATGTTACATTAAATACAAGTCGTAGCAAGTGTTAGCAGACTATTTTTGATTTAGATCATACACCCTTTAAGGAATTGAAATCGCGAACGAAAACTATCGCTACGCCACCTTTGGTTCACCATTGAAACCATGATAGCGGCCAAAGACAACGTTTTAGATTTTCCTCATCGGTATGGGTAAATTTGACTTTATAAACAATGATACTCACATTTTAAAATAATTTTAACATCGTTTCTTATATTTTGGAAGTTTATTAAAAAAAACGTTCTTATGACTTTTTAATTTGACTGTAGCAGACGCTAGATCATAGGCGCTACCACGGAGAAGCTAGCGCAGTTACGCCACCTAGACTCGTTTCGGCGCTCAGCCAATCTAAACGTTAGTTTCGGTATTTCCCACCAAGTGACGGATAATTTATCATTTTTCCTCCTCGGACAACTTTGGCACGTGCTTTTCCTTTTTACCACGCTGGTGCAGCAATCCTTTATTTTTGACCAAATGAATAATTTTAAAATCAAACAAACTGCCAATTTACTCATTGATCAATTTACTAATTTACTAGTTAAATGAAAAAAGTAATTTTGAGAATTACTACATGTAATTTTTAGTTGTAAATTACACCACTAAATTACGTATTGTAGTAAATCACATTACTAAATTACTCACTGTAGTAAATTACATCACTAAATTACTAATTGCAGTAAATTATATTACTTAATGACTTATTGTAGTAAATTACATCACTAGATGACTTATTGTAGTAAATTGCATCACTAAATGACTAAATTACTTATTGTAGTAAATGACTAAATTACTTATGGTAGTAAATGACTAAATTACTTATTGTAGTAAATTACTAAATTACTTATTGTAGTAAATTACTAAATTACTTATTGTAGTAAATTACTAAATTACTTATTGTGGTAAATTACTAAATTACTTATTGTAGTAAATTACTAAATTACTTATTGTGGTAAATTACTAAATTACTTATTGAGGTAAATTACTAAATTACTTATTGTGGTAAATTACTAAATTACTTATTGTAGTAATTTACTAAATTACTTATTGTAGTGAATTACTAAATTACTTATTGTGGTAAATTACTAAATTACTTATTGTAGTAAATTACTAAATTACTTATTGTGGTAAATTATTAAATTACTTATTGTGGTAAATTACTAAATTACTTATTGTAGTAAATTACTAAATTACTTATTGTGGTAAATTACTAAATTACTTATTGTAGTAAATTACTAAATTACTTATTGTGGTAAATTACTAAATTACTTATTGTAGTAAATTACTAAATTACTTATTGTAGTAAATTTCTATATTGATTTTTGTAGTAAGTTACTAAATTACTTATGGTACGATTTTGACAAATTTTCATAAATTAGTAAAAAGTACCAAAATTAAATTACTAAATTTAGAAATTACCAAATATTATAGAATGACTTTCTTTTGTGTTGGTTGTTTTTAATGTGTATGGAAAATTGAAAAATATAAATTACGATCAATTACAATTCAAGGCAAACCAAAATTACGCAATTGTTAAATTAAAAATTCATGAATTATCAAAAATAGGTGCGGCTTTGACATACAATTCGATAAAAATATTCCTTGAAATGAAGATTCAAAAGGAAGGTTTTAATAAAAGAATAAAGTTGTACCAAGTATAATCAATAATTTGCATAACGCTTTTCCTTATTTTGAAATAACTCGTTTTACGTTAACCTTTCTTGACAAATAATATAAATTTCCTCGAAGACCCGAGACAATTCTGGTAGTTTAGATTAGAACATCGATCGCACCGGTCTTAATAAATACATGTGTGCGTCATCAGTTTTTCGTATTTCGCGACTTGGTTCAATATTTTACCAACAAAATTTCATTTTCCGAATATAGAAGGTTTTTGGAACTTTTTGCAAAGGTATGTTTAATTAATAACGAAAGTTTATTATGATACGAGAGAAGATACAGCTACGTCATAAAAATTAAACTGTTCTACACTTTTGCCCCAGTGTAAAACCGAGAACCGATTACCCGACAATGTAATGTTTAAATGATGGTGTTTCGATGTTGCGACAATATTTCCCATTCCACCAAATTAGCCTTCTCAGTGTACACCGAGCTGCCTAGCGGCCAATAAGAGAAGCTCACAAATTTTCTTTTGTTACAATAGAGAAAATTTTGCATTTATGACTGCAACGTCGCTTTTGAAATTGCTCATTAGCAAGAAAAGCCATTCCAATTCGAAAATTCCGACTGACGGTTTTTACGAAAGCGATTCCCAAAAAATGCTTGGACCCTCGAAATAAATTATTCATAGTGAACTCAAGGGGTCACCAGGAACCTCAATTTAATGTGAAATGTTTATAGACAATTTTCAAATATATTTGAAAATATCTGCTTTTCCTGTCGATTGTCAACTCTTTCTGACAATGTCACTCCTAATCAAAAACTTGCTTGCTTCTCAAACAGTCATCTAATTTTATTATTCCGTTTCTCTTTACATAATTTCTTAATTTTCATCCCCCATTTGACATCATAGACCAAACTGCCCAACTTTTCAGAAACGCATTATCAACCATTTTAACATGTTGAGTTTGAATATGCGTTTTATTAATTCGATGTTACTAACATCGGACCTGAAGCCTTTATAGATACCGAGATACGCTGCTGGTAAAACGCATTATAACCCAAAGATTATGAAAATAATCTGCAGAAACGCGTATGTTTTTACAAAATGCATTTTCCGTATAATATCGCATTAAAAGATACTTAAAAACAATCGAATAGGTCATAATTTTCAGAAACTAAATAATGAGAAACGAGTATAATGCAAGGTTTGGGTCCGTATGCGCCGTTCCCATTTTCGCGGCTACCATTTGCGCGGTTGTGCATTTGCGCGGTTGTGCATTTGCGCGGTTGTGCATTTGCGCAGATTACCATTAGCGCGGCTTCTCATGACGTAAATATTGTATATTAAGCAATGACGTTAATATTGCGTATTAAGACATTTTTCCTTGAAGAAGGGTTGTTTCGGGTTTTTTTTTAAATAAATAACCTTGTTTAGCATCCACCTGAGCTGCTAGCGTACGATTAAGGTCCTGTCGCGCTGTAAATTTCAATGATTTTCATGTTTTCCTCAGGTGAAATATTGTTCGTCGAATTACTATCTTGGGAATATATTTTTAGTCGACAGCTGTTCGACTTGGTATCTGCCTGGCCTGCGGGAGTCATCTTACCCGACCTAGCCTAAGCTTGCAACGGCCACCTATCATATTCGTAGTTCAATCAGAACTATAGCCTGTACTACGCTGGAAATGTGAGATAATCTTAAGAATCATACGCAATGTATTGGCGCCTAACGGCGCCGCGCACTCACTACGCTCGAGCGCTGGGGGCGCGCGACGCAACCCCAACCACATTCTTGCTATCACGATGAACCGTCTACAACGCGACCTAGAGGACAGTACGGTCAGTACCTAGCCATAACGAACCAAGTATTGTTCAACTTATTATTAACATAACGTATCGTAAAAAGGGAATATATGATAAATCGAAAAGTTGTTTGCTTTCTAACGTGACTAGCGCCAATTATTCCTAGTTTTTGCTAAACCTGTTGGCAGAAATGTGAAATTAGTTGGTCCCCATAAATAACAAGACATAAAAAGTAATTTTTTAATTTGAAATAAAAAACGATTACGACTAATTTTTTCGGTATAGCTTATTTTCGGGTAGCTTCAACTTATTTGGGGGTCGGTTTAAAGGGATCCCTCTCTCACAACAGGGGAAGGCATAGGGGTCACAAAAAAACTGGTTTTGAAGCACACTGCAAGTCTGGATTTTATGTTACCCCTCTGCCTCCCCCTGTTGTGAGTGATGGATCCCTTTAACCTTCTCAATAATCGCAAAATATTATTATCCTTGAGCAGTACGATGTTCCCATTTAAGAAAGCGCTCATTTTTATCCCTGGTCCGACTTCGATTGCTGAATATTCCACCTGAATGTAAGCTTAACCTCTACGAAATACAGCTGAATTAGGTCTAATGCAACTGTTACAAGCTGCATTTATTCCTTCGAACCGAGAAACTTTTGCACAGCGTAACAAATACTACTTTTTCATCTTAGCCGAAAGGCCGAGAAACTACGATTGTTGCTGTTCGACTAAACATATATACCCTAGAGAATAGTTCAACGAACAATATTTAACCGTAGAAAAACATTAAAATTATTGTTATTTACAGCACGATCGAACATAAAACAAAGTTATGACCAAAAAACCGACACGAAATACCTTTTCCCAAGGTGGAAAATTTCCATTATTTTAACAAGCACTATATAAACCGTGACTTGCAGGTCCTGGTTCTCGGAAATATTACTTCTTTGCGATTTGTTGGGAGGATGATTTATTGGAAAAGCTCAAATGCATTACGCATTTTAAGGCCTATTACTCCGTGTAAAACGCATTATGTTCAATTATTTGGATTTGACACTAAAAAATATATAAACTATTTATTTCGTATCCGTTAGAGGGCGTAGTTTTCTTATTTTTCTTATAAAATCTCAAAATTGTCTTTTTGTGGAGAATGTGTTTCTGAAACCTAGGGTAGAAAAATATCACTATTCGCAAGTCTTATAATTTGACGCATCTTTGTTTAAAATCGACACAAGATTTAAGTAAATCGTTACCTGAATTTGAGAAGTCGTAGGTAACTTTATGGTAACTCTGCTTCGAACAATTCCTATATTAATTAACTTTATTTAATCTTATGGAAAAAGATTTCGTGATATTTAGAACTTAAAAATATAGTAACAGTATTTCGATTATAAAATTACCTTAACTCTGATTTTTTAAACTTAAGAAATTGTTTATTTGAAAAAGCAGATTAATTTTATAGTAACTGAAATTACGATATTATTTGTTTATATTAATTTCAAATTACGATTCAACCATTTATAGTTTTAGTTTTTTTATAGTAATTATAATTTTTTTTATTACTTCTTTTAAACATATAAAACATTTTGTGATAAAACTATGTTGGATATTCGCGATTTGTGAAAAGGATTCAAAACTTCAAGGTTAATTTTTTTACAACTTGATTGTTCAAGTACAACTTTTTTAAACTTAAGTAACGAAATGTACCTTATTCTAAGCCTCGCCTAAAATCGGCGAAGTTTAGAAGCTCATGAATGGCCAATGGCGAAGTAAAGGCTATTTAAAATTTAACAACGAACCCCATTTTATACACTGTTCACTCGAGTTCCAAAAGAAATTGAACACGAATGTTACTTTGATTTTAAACTGTATGTGATCTCGAGTGCTCTCGGAGCGATCGTTGTGAGGTTTTCTTACCTCAATGGCAATCTCATAATAGCTCGTGATCACATTAGCGTACTCCACCGGCGACTCACTCCCGAAAGGAGCGGATGAAAGTTGATCCGAAAAATTCGCGATTTCAAAAAATCTGAAGTGGGTTTTAACGTTAATTGCTTCGTAGCGAACTCTACTGGAAAACTTGATCGCTGGAACTTCTGAGCGCTCACGAAATGTGACCGTCTCTCTGGAATGCTCACTAGGTCTCTTAAAATAAAATGCTACATAGGGGCCCAGTTAGAAGACGTTGCCTAGGACCCGGAAAACTACAAACGCGGCCTTGGCACTCTCATTAGTTCCCTGAAACTTATGTTTGAATTTATTTGAAGGGCACTGGTTTTCCCTGCCACCTCTCATGCCAGTGGGAAAATTCAACCATGAGGACCGTGGATAGTCTTAACATATTAATTTACCCTATTGACCCTAAGCAAAAATAAAACATTTTTGCTTCGAACATTTCATGGTCTTTAGTGAGATGTCACCGGAAAGCAGGGTTACCAAAACATTGATTTGAAATTACTAATTTCGCGGAAACTCTATTGAAATATCGCGTCTGCTTTCCCAGCGTCCCATAATTTCATTAAAAAAAGTCATTTTCTAAAGGTGTTTAATTAGAAACCGTATCCTTTTTACAGAAAACAAAACAAGATGTGGTCTGCGGCTAACTACCCCGAAACATTCTACTTTGAATTCGAGAAGAACTTCAATTACGTGGAAGGCCGGCAATGGATCACTCGAAACGTTCAAATGTCCATTTACATTTCTCTGGCCTACGTCCTGGTCATCCTATCCATTCAAAAATACATGTCGACCAAACCGGCTTACAACCCGAAAAAGTACTTTGCCTTGTGGAACGCCGCACTGGCTGTCTTCAGCACCGTAGCCACGGCCCGAACGTTACCGATTTTCTCGTCCGCTTTAAAAGACCAAGGCTTCCACCACTCGATTTGCGAAGCCACGGATTTGAGATCGAACAACATATTTTCCTTTTGGGCCTTCGCTTTCTTGGTGTCCAAAGTTCCAGAGCTAGGAGACACAGTTTTTATCGTTCTACGTAAACAGAAACTAACGTTTCTGCACATCGCGCATCACGCGTTAACCCTCGGCACTTCGTGGTTCGTCGGAGTCGATTGGGTGCCGATCTCGCGATGGTTCGTGGTCATGAACTACACCGTACATTCGGTCATGTACTCCTACTTCTCTTTGAGAGCCTTGGGTTTTAAAATATCGAGGTACGTAGCTATGAGTATCACCGTGTCCCAAGTTACGCAAATGATCCTAGGATTTATCGTCAGCCTGTACGCCTCTTACATGCATTTAACTGGTCAACAATGTAATATTACCCGCAGGTCCGGTTTTATGGCGGTGACCATGTACTTTTTTTACGTTTACTTGTTTGGAATTTTTTTTCTGAACAAGTACTTCAGCCATAAACAGTGCAAAGTTAAGAACAAAAGTGACTGAGTAACTTGAATCAAGACTAATAACGTCGCCAAATCGGGAGCTCTGCTTCCGGTGGTATAGAATGAGCACTATTTTTTTCCAATGTTAATGGAGGTCGATTTTTATTCCGACTAAGCTGACGACGGCGCTACACAACATTAGGGGGGGGGGGGCTCACCCACTTTTATTAAATAACGGCGCACGACCCACGATCGGTGTCACGTTATTACATAGAAGCGGGTGCCCCACCCCAGGGTGACCACAGAATATTTCAAAATTATAGTAAATTTCTAAGTGAAATATAGGAAAATATAGGAAGAAAATTGGGGGAGAAAATGTAGGGAGAAAATAAAAGAAAAATAGGATAAAATTAATTATACAATAAGAGAAAACGGTTGTCAAAATTGTTTAAAGGGGGAATAACATTTAAAATAAAGTTGATAACCGATAGAAATAGTCGAAAACTATCGCCAAACAGTGTTGGAAATAAGCATCTATAAAAACTAGGACGTTTTAAAGACTTCTAAGGGTAAAATATCAACTATTTTAATTTCTTTAGACTTTTGAATTAAAATATAGGGTATTATAGAAATTTAATGAAATTATAAGATAAAATGGAAACGGTCAATTATAGGAAAATATAGGAAAAACTGTGGTCACCCTGGCCCCTTAGTGTGCAGCCACGGTCAACTTGGATCTTCTCGTAAACTCGCACAGAAGGCCAGCCAGAGGTTCAGCCGGAGTAAAAATCTTTCTCATTATTTTAAGAAATTTCATGTACTCATGGACTCACATTTTTTGCAGAGCCGTGTTGTTCAAATTGACGATATGTACTAAATGGATATCCCAACCTTTAAATTGTCTATCTCGAAAATATAGTGAAATATTATAATAAAAAATAACTAGTATCTCGACGTTCAAAAGGCCATCTTTAGGATCGCAAACCTGGTCACCCATGTATTAAAATCCTAAATTATAAAATAGATATTATAAACAAGGCTATCTCGATCTTGAAACTGGTAATTTCGCCTTCAACAGTTGGATCATTTATATTTTAAATTTGGGGGTTATAAAAGTGGGCGTTGTTTGAAGTTGTTTAAGTGGCTGCATATTCAAAACTATTATACGTATACACTTGGAATATTTTAAGAATACTACAATGGACCCGATGATTCTTATAGAAACGGGTGTGGTTTACAGGGGAGATTTCCAAACTCGGCGCGTAGTCGACTTTAAGCCTTGTCACAAATAGAAGCCCATTTACCTTCTGTTCTCTTTTAAAACCATCTAAATGCGAGATAATACGCAGAACTAGACTTGTTTCGTGAACAATTCTCGAAAATCTTTAGTGTGAGAGCGCGGGTTCAAATACTTTGACCATACTACCGAAGTAACCGAAACTAAGTTAACTAACCAAATCATGTGACCACCGATCATTTTCGGAATCATCTATTGATGTTTTTTAAATTCATTTTCTGGGAAGTTTATGCTCTATGTTAGTGTCCTTTAATTTTCTTCTTTAAATAGGCCAGGGAAGGTAACCAGCCAATGAATTTGAAAAACTGAATTACTTCTCACATTTAGACATAGTTTAAGCCCCGCTCGTTACCAATGGATCCTTACAAATTCCAAATGTGTATAGTTTCCTGCTATTACAAAATTTCTACTTTGACGGATCGTTGTTGTTTGGCCATTTGATGTGGCATTATGAGACTCTACAATCAACTGACATATTTGTTTATAGTTATCTTAACAAATATCGTAACTCGGAAAGGAAGGTCGATTGTTTGTACTAAATGATGTCGAAAGAATCATTTATTTTCTATTAACATGAATGTATGAATTTCCACCATGGACATCAAACTGCATTCGGTTGTTTGTCCTCAGTCACTAGGATTTCAGAAGCTCGTTATTTTGACGTTGATTAATCGTCGCCACTCCAAAATTGGTTTGATGGGCAACTTTCTCAAACTTGGCTAGTTTTCATTGCCAGGGCCTAATTTAATTTGCAATATTTTAATATACATGTTTTCGATTGAACGAAAAAAGGTAGAAATATTAGCAGAGAAAACCTTTATTTATAATTATCATCTGATTTTGAAGCAGTACAGGTATTTCTCCAAGCATAAATTAGAAGGAATTTTTACGTTCAATTCCAAAAACGATTTTTCGAACGAGTTAACGACAAACGAGCAATTATTGTTACTTAAAGCTAGGAGCAACAACACAAGGAGAACGCAGCTAGCCTTTAAACACGCTAACGAAAGGTTGTGTACGAATTTCATTGGACGAGCGTCACGAGCCTTTACGCTGAACGTTTTACGGGCGGGGGGGGGGGGGAGATAATTTCCGAATTTTCCACTAAAGCGTCTAGCTAATGAAAAACGTACATAAGAAAATCCACAATTTTTGACGGGTTGCGTCCCCTTGTGTGGGGGCTGTGTTTGTTGCTCCTAGCTTAAAGCAAATGTTCCTCAATAGAGTATTTTGTATTTTCAAATACTTTTCCAAAGTGTATTAAGTATTTTATTTTAAATACTGTTTCTAGCAAGTATTTAGCATTTTATTTTAAATACTGTTTCTAGCAAGTATTTAGCATTTTATTTTAAATACTGTTTCTAGCAAGTATTTAGCATTTTATTTTAAATACTGTGTCTAGCAAGTATTTAGCATTTTATTTTAAATACTGTTTCTAGCAAGTATTTAGCATTTTATTTTAAATACTGTTTCTAGCAAGTATTTAGCATTTTATTTTAAATACTGTTTCTAGCAAGTATTTAGCATTTTATTTTAAATACTGTTTCTAGCAAGTATTTAGCATTTTATTTTAAATACTGAGAACGAAGTAGTTTACCCAACACTGGCGCTTTTGTACTTCGCGTAAAATGGCTTACCGAAAAATTGTATTGAAGGGCAACGTTTTGAAATTTGACCAGCTTTCAGTGCCAAGGCCTAGCGCGAAATTTAGTTTAAATAAAATATTTAATACACATCTTTTTGACTGATCTAAAATACATGATAATATTAATAATAAATTATTTTATGATTATCAAGTAATTTTGTTAAAGTACAGGTATTTTTCTAAGAATCACGAGTCATTTTCTTCACCGGTTAAATCGCGCAATCCCGGAAACGTTTTGTGGATCGAGTCTACTACAAACATCTGTCTCCTGATTGGCATAAGTGACTACGCAGAATGGCATCGCCCATCTTAGCACCAGATGCTAGAAAGGGTAATTATATAGTTCGATATTCATGGTATTACCCGAGGGGTCGGTCATTTGGAAAAATCCCGTACAAAATGTGGAAAAAAATCCACAAATCCAAAATCCAAGAATTTTGCTCCCATAGACTTTGTATGACAAATCCACAATAAAAAATCCTGGATTTTTAAAAAATCCAAAATCCCGTACACAAAACAGGCAAATGTCCAACCCCTCGGTATTACCCATTTAATTTCCATCTCAGTGTACGAATAAATACATTTTAAAAATAATAATAAAATCACCCGTTTCACAGCAAAAGGAAAATCTAGGGTAGAAAAAGAAAATATAAATAGATAATTATCATGCTATTTAGAGTTAAGTATCAATACACCACGTAGGCCGATAATAATGTGCAGTTTTGAATTTGAACGAGACAAATATCTTGGTATGAAGATTTCAAATAAAAGGTTTAAGCTCTGAACTTTCGAAAGAAGGAAATAAATACGAAATATAAATGTCAGAGTATTGCCCAATGATTCCATCTTTGTTGATAAAGTTCCCCGAAAAACGTAGTTTGAAAGCTGTATTGAGCATTAAATATTAAATAATTTTCCATTACGATTTTCCTTATTCTGCGTGAATTTAGTTGGCCCATCACGTAGAAAAATATTTATATATATATATATATATATATATATATATATATATATATATATATATATATATATATATATATATATATATATATATATTTTCAAATCTCGAACAATTCGTGGGTTGGGTTAAACTATCACATCGAACATTTCATGTTACAGGTGTAAAATCAAGTAAATAAGCCTCATAATGGAAAGGTAGTGTCGCCCACGAAAACGTTATTTAGAAATCGGTCCATTTAGCATTTTCTCTTAAGCCACTCCCAAGTAGAGATCATATAAACTATTTTAATTCCTGTTAGAGCAGATGAAATTTTATTGTAGAATAGTTCTTTTTATAAACTAACGTGGCATTCTTGTTTAAATGTTGCTCTTACGTCACAGTCTCTTACTTTCACAAGCCTACTAGCGCGCGCTACAGTCGCGAGGAATATTGTTTTTTTTTAGCGTGCGTGCAAATCGCTCGTGCGCAAAATATACTAATAAAGCTGTGTCTTCTGACGTAAGAGCAACATTTTAACAAGCCGGGCAAGACCACTTTTTATTTTATAAAATCAACTATTATAGTACAACGTCTTGGTTCAGAAAACAAGTTTTTTATGATAATTAGAGGGCGGAGATTTAAGAAAAAATATTTAAATATAAATGTGGTTGTCGTAATTTTACACTCTATTATAGCTACGTTCCTTCGTATTCTCTACCATAATTATGATTTTTTTAAGGAATCCAATAACCTAATCTAATAACTTTCGATGAATCATAGTGTGTTAAAAATGGCGGCTTCAACACAATTCATAGTTTTTTCGCCAAATTGAATTTTTCTCATTTTACGCTCACGGTTCTATGGTTCCTATAGAGAATTTTTCGCAATTAGCACCCACTTCATCGTGACTCCTTCTACTAACATGAAATCATAATACTATCAAGGCCCCCTAAGTTTGAATTGGGCATAAGGGCCCACGTATTCAGCACTAGACAGGCGCGGGATAAATCAATATTTGGATCTACGCTACCTGGCGGAGAAAAAGAGCAAATCTACCCAATTCCCCTCACCCCTACCACCGATAATAGCTCTTGCCATCTACGAAGCAGTTTGGGTGATTTGCGTGTAAGTTTCGTTTTTTCACCGCCAGGTTGACATTAGCCATTTTGGCCAGTCGTTAGCCTAACGTTAAAATCCCATTTAGGGGGCCTAAAATTTTCTACAGATTTTGTCCAAACTTCGGATTTGACATCGTGGTAGCCCAAGGCAGGATTTTAAGTACCCCAGCTAAGGATATCATACCGGTATCAATTAATTTTAAAATCTTCACCTTTGGACAAAGGAGTTTTTGCAGCATCCTTTTTACTGACAGATTAGGGAATATAACCTACAACGCGTTCTTTATGGAAGACCCCAGCAATTTCCTTTATTCCTTTCACAATCAGCGATTATCAGCGCCGCAGGTGTTAAAAGCCGTGGGAGGCAGCGGACAATATTGGAACCCTCGGAGGGCGACAGAAATACCAGAGATTATATTATCTTTAATGACAACCCAAATAGGGATGTCAAACCATCGACAAATAACATATTGGCTCATAAGGTAATCCAAACTCCTGGCAGGGAAATTTCCCAAGAACGGTCACACTAAAAGAAAATATAGGACAATATGGCTGCCTCCTAGCTCTCTGTTTATTTACGA
Source organism: Leiobunum rupestre (assembly GCF_980474605.1). NCBI lineage: Eukaryota > Metazoa > Arthropoda > Arachnida > Opiliones > Sclerosomatidae > Leiobunum > Leiobunum rupestre. The sequence continues at coordinate 786,821 of NC_143394.1, forward strand.
AAAATTAAAAATATTTTACGTATAATGACGGTAAAAAAGTGTTTTTATGGCGACTGCAAGAATGATTCCAAACCCTGAAAAACAATTTACAAAATTTGAAACGTGGTTATTGAACAGCGGTTGGGACTTGGCCTATATTGATAAATTCGACTACAAGAAGAGTGCCAAATATGTTTGCTCACTACATTTCATAGGACAATCTGGACCAACTATTTTAAATCCACATCCAGTTCCACTAATTGGAAAGATAATTAATCAGTCTGTTTATAATAATTCACATATTAGGTTTTCAAAATCGTTGTTAAGAATATCTGAAAAAAAAACCTATTAGCCAAGGCCTAGAAGTCATAAGCAATTATCAAAAAAAAATATTTTAAACACAAGGCTAGAAAGATTCATTACATTTTCTAACTATTCAAAATTTATTATTACTAACACAAAATTAATTAATCCTGTATCAAAATTACTCAAAAAACATTTTTTACCTTTTATTAGCGACTTCTCGTTGACTCGTTTGGACGTTGCCATTTTGCCCTAAATTTCTTACTCCAGAGAGTCGCGCTAGAGGGCGCGTCGTTAGTTAGGCTAGACATAAATGGACAAACATTTCTATGCTTGCCTTATGAGTCCCTATGTTATTTGTCGATGGTCAAACTATGTAAGTTCAGGATGGAGGTTGGGGAGAAGGTTAAAAATCCGAATCGTCAAAAATACGCCTTAAGGGGTCGACACGAACACCCTTCTCTTGTCGATGCAACTGTTTGACTGCCACTTAATGACAACCGCGAGGGAAGGTTTTTAAGGGGCTCAACTAACAATGTAAGTACATCGTACCTATATCCCTCAAGGTTTTTGAGGGCCCTAGCAAAGGTAAAAACGATAATCCTTGATTTTGAACGCCATAACAGTGTCCCTTAATTCTGAACGTCGTAACGTACAATGTCCCTTTATATTGAACATCATTTCAGTATCCCTTGATATAGAACATCATAACATCATCCCTTTATTTTTAGCATCATAACAGTGTTCCATTATTTTGAACATCATAAAATTATTCCTTAATTTTGAACGTCATAACAGTATCCTTTGATTTCGAACGTCATGACAGTATCCCTTCATATTGACTATCTTATTGGTTAATAACTTAGCTGAAGGGAGGTGAGGGGAGGTTTCACAGCCATGACTATCTTTAGGTAAGGTTAGATTAGGTTAATTAATTAAATGACCTGAATAATCTGAAATTCATTAATTGGACCATGCTACGGTCCACCTGGAAAGTGTGTCGAAATAGTTAAGTCAACTCAACTATATTTTAGTGTTTTTAAAAATAGCATATAGGACTAGGACAACTTGTTTTTCTCCGGTGTAGATTGAATGGCGCTAGCCTGGTGAAATCCGTTTGGGCTTACATATTATAATCCCTTTTGGAACTATTTCTGGAAGGATCTCTATAGTTGGTTCTATTGTTGTAGCCTAGTAAATATACTTGTAATGAATATGTATTTCCCCCAAAAACATTCCAAACGAATGTCAAGATACCGTTCGACTACTTTTCGACGACAACAGCAACATCTAGTGCATTGTATACAATTAGTAGACTAGAATCGCACGGTTTCAGAATTCTTGCTGTAGTCGCAGATGGAGCTTCGACTAACCGCAAATTTTTTAGAACGTGCCACACCAACTTTAAGGGAGGAAATGCAGATGTGCCTTACTTCACCTCCTTTGACGAAGATCGTTAATTTTTTTATCTCCGATGCTCCCCATCTAATGAAATCTGTTAGGAAAGCCTTGTTTTCCTTAAGTAGAAAATTGTGGAAAAGTGGGAATTTAATAATTCCAAAGTGATTGTAAGATTATACTACAAACAACTTCGAGACAAAGGAGAGTTGAAACATTTGCCAAAATTGACCTATTCTCATGTATTTCTGAATAACCAGTCTAAAATTAAAGTTTCATACGCAACACAAGTTCTCAGCGAAACAGTTGCTTCTGCAGTTGAAATGGTGGTTAAACAGGACAAACTGTGTCATTTCTAAGAATTACATTCAACAAATTCTTTGATTTATGCAATGTGAAAAACTGCACCGAAGCGGCCCGGTATCTAAAGGAAAATAAAGCTCCATATCGCACTGTAGATGATGAAAGATTAAAGGTCGTTAATTCTATTTTCATATATTTCACACGTTATTAAAAGCTTTTTGTTTTCGAGTGGTTGGAAGTTGACTTCATGAATTATTTGAACGACTGGGAAAGGGAAGTCATGACCAGACCGGGGGAATATTCCAAATCAGGAAGGTTAAACATGCTGCTTAGGACTGAAATTGACCGGTACAATATTTTAAATGTCAAATGTTTATATCAATTTGAGATTTATAGCTTAACGTCTACATTTACTAGCTATATCATCATCCGCAATTGTCAAGTTTCTATTAAAGAAAGGAGCTTCTTACGTACTAACCCAGCATCTAAATCAAGATATTCTAGAACAGGAGTTAGGACGTCACCGAGCTGCTGGCGGAAGAAATACTAATCCTTCTGTATGGCAATGCCAATGCAATATTGACAAACTTAAATCACTGAATAAATTTTTAAAATTTTTAATGCATTTAAGCCAGTTTTACTTAACATATTTTGGCACTTTTTATCATCAATAAAAAAGGTCATCAAATTCCCTGTAACTATTAATATGCTTATTGAGAATTGATACATTTCATTAAGAAATTCACAATGTGCTTTTTGTAATTGTAAAAATTACATATATTGCAAATATAAATCCGCTTCTGGATCATCTTGAACCCGACGGTTGACTTTGACTAGATATGAGAGATTCACATTTAGCATTTTTTTAACGGATAATTTTCTTTTCCAGCTTTTGGATTTTTCAAAGTAATACCATCTTATTTATTTTTCTCCTTTAAGGCTTTTCTTAATGAAAATTTTCTCTTTATTGATTCTTTGTTTTCATGTTGATATTCCTCTTTACAATCCTTTACTAGAACTTTTCCCCTAGTATTGAGGAAAACATCAACAACTTTACAAAACCATTTTTGATCTCCGTTAGTAAGCTGTTCCCAATCCTTGATTAGATCTTCTGTTATTTTCTTCATGGCCATTTCTTTTATATTTGATCCTCTTAGTGTGGTCAAATTGTAATTGTAATAGTTGTCAGCAATGTTTTTCATTTTGGTAAATAATTCCAAACACTATTTAGTAACAATTCTTAATTTTCCTCTAGTGAGAGCAAGTGTCCATTCTTAACTTGCATTTGGCTTAGAAGAGTCAGATGTATCTTTTATAAGCGCTTTTATTATAGTTTGTGGACAATTTTTCACACTCAATCTTTGCACCACAAAACCTGCTACAAAATGCAACGTATCAAGATGAGTATTGGGCTTATCAGTAACATTGTGCACAACGTCATTTATTCCTAACTCGTCTCTTAGTTTCCACCTTTTTATTTCTTTTTGGTATCTTTTAAAACATTGTTTTCAACGCCAATTTTTAATTCCAACATAAGTTTGTGGGAATAGTCTTGCAAAGAATATATTTACTAATGCAAAACTTTTTAAGTTGTCAGCCAAACCATCAAAACCTTGCAATTTTCCAAAAACGGTTTTAAATTTTTCACGAATAACTTCATCTAATAAAATTTTCTGCATTTCCACAAAATAATCCTCTCGGGATTTACATTGCATTACATCTAACCTAACAAATGTGATTAAAACTTCATTTAAAGAGAAGAAGACATGTTTAAATGATATTTATTCATAATTAGATAACATTTTGAAGAAAGAAATAGCATATAAATGGGCAAAGTCCTTTGAATTATTGCTCATGTGTTTTAGGGTGCATTTCAATGCAGCAGTACAAGCAACTATGAAAGGAAAAAATTGTTAAAATTGCTGATTTTTAAACGATTAAGTGTTGTTTACCTGTTCGTTTGATATCCGACATACTTATCACGTATATATTATATTTTTTTTCACTACTTGATCTTTTCATAAAACCATCAGGAAAAAGCAAAGTAAAAAAGAAATTAACAATAATAGAAATACCTAGGCCAGACTATAAGCAGACGATTTTTTCTTTTACCGGAAGTTCGTGAGACTACCTGGAGCCGCGACTAATAATATCCTACTTTCCATTCCAGGGGGTGGATATTCTTTGGCTGAGGGACCAATTATGGAGTGTAAAGCTTTTCTCTGGGGGAAGGAGGGAACAATTACGGAAAGAAGACCTTTGCTCCGGAGGGTGGAGGGGACAATCCTTATCTCCGGAGAGCTGACGGTCAAATGGTGGTGGGAGACACATATAGACCGGAGGGTAGAGGGAACAATAAAAACTTGTCGAGGTTAACGGTAATAGTTAGTGTAGGGAGCTGTTGGCTCGCGTGGCATGAAGGGCTTTCCACCACCCTCCTACGCATTGTAACCCGGCCACCTGAATTAATGGCTTCAAAAGTTGCTTGATGACTTAGGCCTAAGGTGGTGCGAAGGGTATTAGCCTAGCTGATTATGATTATTATTATAACGGAGTGCAGGCCTTTGTTTTGGAAGGTAAAGGGATGGAGGGAGCAGCGCCGGCCCTAGGGCGGTGCGAACGGTGCGACCGCACCGGGCGCCGTCATAGGTGGGTGCGCCGAAACGGGATCGGGACGACGGGACCAATACCTTTTGACCGCAAGACCGAAACGTCTGTAAATATAATTTTGCACCCTAAAAAAATATCAAAGTAAGTAAACAAAATCAATAAAATATATTCTATTAACATATTATATTTAGTCATGCCCAACTATACATTTCCATTCGTGTATTTTGCGTTACTATATTATTTCACTTCCAAGTTAAACGAGCACGAAGTAATCTCGATTCGATTTCGTTGGGAAATTAATCGGTAAATGATATCAAATTCTCGATAGAGCAGAACCAACGACGTACTAAAGAAAAACAAACCGTAATTCGTTGTATTTGAAGCAAATTATTTGTTGTGAAATAAGTTAAAATTGTCAATTTAGAACGGTAGTCTAGAACTCTAGACGAAAGGCCCTTATTAAAGTTTTTAGTTGTGTAACGAACTTTCACAGAAGCAGTCAAGTTTTCAGCTGAAGACAATTTCAGGTACTATGTGTCAGTATCTAACTTATTAGTAATTAGTAATGAAATGAATACTAAACTTTTAACGTTAGTTTGGCCAAAATATAAGTTATATTATATAACGAAAGTTAGGAACAATATTAGTAATAGTCCCGTAATCCTGTTTATAAAAAAAGTTACTTTTTATAAACAGTACTATTACTATAATAATAATAATTTTATTAGTCAGGAAAAGAGAGTGAAATACACTTATTGAGCCCTGAAACACGAAATATACAAACAGAATTTATAGCCCGGCGTACCTAGTAACAAAGACCATACCACCGGATGTCTATCATCATAGTGCCCTATGCTAGCGTCCACCTAGCCCGGACCGGTGACAAATCCAGCATCTGTAGCTGATGGTCGCACCTTTGACGCAAGCCACTCAACCCAGCAGAAGGTACAGCAATGGGCGGACCAATTCCCACTTCGCACACAGCAGTGGGATTAAGGAAGTAAGGAGTCAAACGCTTTGGAGTGAGATAAAGGGGAACAACGAGGCCGGGAAACAGGACCGCCGTGCCCTCATACGGAGGCCCGCCGCCCCACAGCAGGCTACCCAATCAACCGAGGCGGCCGGTTTGCACGGACCCTCTCCGTTAGCCTGAGCCGAAGCTCAGAATCCAGCCCAAACCTGACCTAACATCTCCCAGTGCGCCACCGCCCTTATGGGTTACAAGATTCGGACCCTTACTCCCCGGTTAAGCCACCAGTTATTGCACACTCCGACCCGTTAAGGGCCAATATGGGTATACAGCAGATAGAAAGTTATATAGATATATATATATACATTTTTTTATTTATTTTTTTACCAGCCACAAAACTTATCAAGGCGGGTCTTGAACGCTGGGGCTGAGGTTTGAACTTTCACAATTGTCGGGAGCTGAATCCAATCATTTACAACCCGTTGAGTGAAAAACACACGGCGTTGCGCGCTATTACAGTGCTTTTTGATAATTGTGGGGGCTTTGCGCTCAGACCATTTGACCTAAAAAAACTCATTATATTGGACATTGTAGAGACCCTGAATAATTTTGAACGTCTCAATGAGATCATTTCTTGCACGCCTGTTGTTAAGGGACATTAAATTTAAGCGTTTAAGGCGCTCTTCGTAAGAAAGAGTACGCATACAATTAACCAATTTCGAGTCTTTTTTGTACTCTCGATATGCTCAATATCTTTGACTAGATGGGGCGACCAAATACTCGAGCAGTATTCGAGATGAGGGCGAATATATACAAAAGTTGTAAATTATTGTAAACGACTTAACACTGAAATGCGAAAATTACGTTGAAGTAAACAGAGAGCGCGCATAACACGATCAGTGGCAGCGCGACTATGAGTATATAGCTCCAAACATACGGCCACAGAGCATAACCCAAAGATCACGGACTTCAGTTCGAGCGTCAATCAGCCTACCACCCAAACGGTACCCAAAAGAGGGGTTTTTATCCCCACAATGCAGTACCATTGACTTAGAGGCGTTGAAACCCCTGCTTTTGGAAGACACCCATTGCTCAAGAGCTTGGATGTCATTCTGTAGGGACGTCGAGTCACCCAGTGACGAAATTTTGCGGCACATTTTGTTGTCGTCTGCAAATAGTTTCAGAAAAGACTCCTTGACAACCTGTAGCATGTCATTGATGAAGATGACAAAGAGAGTTTGACACAAAACCGAACCCTGGGGGACACCGCTGGTCACCTCACACCAAGAAGAACGCGCACCCCCCAAAACAACCCGCTGAGAGCGACCAGTCTAGAATTCAGAAATCCAATGTGCAATCGTAGAGGGGACCTCTAAAAGCTCCAGTTTACAAATAAGTAGAGAATGTGGCACCGTGTCAAAAGCTTTCCGCAGGTCCAAATAAATGAAATAAAAGGAGTCACCACCTTCAAGACATCGAGTGACCGCCTCAAGAGTTGCCAACATATTAGTGAAACAAGATCGCCGTAACAGGAAACCATGTTGATCTTTAGAGAAGAACGATCGGCCCTCGAGGAAAGACACCTAAGTATCTCGAACATTTGTCTTCAAATGTTTACAAGGGATACAGGTGAGACTAATGCCTCTAAAATTATCATAGGCACAGGAGCCAGGGGTTTTACGGATAGCACGGATGATCGCATGTTTCCACAACCCAGGAAGTCTACCCAGTGAGATAGAGCGCGTATCAAGAGAGAGTAAAGGCGAGGCTTAAATCGAAGCGCCCTCACGTAGCAGCCGAGGGTGAACATTATCTGGACCTGGAGATTTAGCAACCGATAGTCGTTGTAGGTAGCGTCTAACAGTGGAGTACGTCAAACCGAAGTCAAGAGGAGTTAAATCGCTAGTAAATTTAGAAAATTAATCTTCTAAATACACAGCCTCCAAATGAGACTCCACAGTGAAAATATATTAAAAAATCACGAATATACGACGGCATATGGGGGGGGGGGGGGCGCCACAATGAGATCTCGCACCACCATAAAAAATTGCTGGGGCCGCTACTGGGAGGGAGGAGGGTAGCCATTTTGAACCCGGTGTTAATCAAATAACGTCAACATGTTCGTTACCTAATCAACTTTAGGTAATTGGTGAAGGTGGTCACGCTGTACATGGCGAATAGAAATGGGAATAACAAGCAATTTAACGCAAATGGTTCAAACATATACAAACAAAGTCATATACACTAAAAAAGCAGAGTAGCGTGGTAATTCTTATTTTCTAACACGATAAGAAAATTAAAGACACACTGATGGAGGTGTGAATAAAATACACTCTTTTTTGCCGTATTTTGTTGGGAGCGTCCATTTCCCCTTTTAGCTCCCATCTATATTACCTATCTATATTATAAAAACCACATCGTCTTCGTCGTTCGAGCTTTTGGTTAGTCAGTAAGAAGGGCGAAGGCGGGCCGGGGAAGAGAAAGCGACCCGCGGAACAGAGGGAAACCGACTGCCTTTCGCTTTGTTACTGAGGTGGTTCGACTATACTGTAGATAGAGCGGGACAGAGGGAAGTCGGGGCTTAAGGACGAGCGTAGTTTTCTGTTCGTCATGGGGGGGGGGGGGAGAAAATCTGCCATTGGATACAGGGGGTTTGGGACGAGTTACAAGGGCGAGTTTTTTAGTTATTTTCGCGGGGGGAAAAGAGTACTCCGGTTATTCTCGCATGGGAAAAAGGGGAGGGGTGCTTTACTAGGGGGGTTTGGGACGAGAGAGAAAGACGAGTTTTTGAGTAATTTTTGTAGGGAAAAGGGTACCACTGTAATTCTCGCATGGGAAAAAGGGGAAGGGGTGCCTTACTGGGGGGTTGGGTGGGTACGAGAGAGAAAGGCAAGTTTTAAGTGTACCCCGGTAATTCTGGGGAGGACTGCCTTACTGGGGTGGTTCGACTATGAGGAAAAGGGTACCACGGAAATTTTCACATGAGAAAAAGGGGAGAGGTGGTGCCTAACGGGGGTGGGGGGGGGGGTGGGACGAGAGAGAAAGACGAGTTTTAATGTTATTTTTGCGGGGGGAAGGGTACCCCGGTAATTCTGGTTGGGGAAAAGGGGCAGGGGCCTTACTGGTGGTGGTTCGACTATAAACAGCGCGGGGCAGAGGGGAATCGGGGTTCAGGGACGAGCGTATTTGTTTCTTTTCTTTATGAGGGGGAGCAAATCTGCCATTGGATACAGGGGGTTTACAGGGGTACAGGGGGTTTGCATAGGCGTAAAGTTTCTAAAATTATTGGAGGGGCTCGGGCCGTCCGGCCAATACCTTTATGGGATTCAGTGGCGTAGCAAAGTGGGGAGAACAGTGGTACATGCCCACCCCCACTGAAGCGTATAGTAGTAAATGTAAAATGTCTTTTTAATTTTTGTTAAGGTTTTTAATTTAATTTAATTTATTTGAAATAAAAAGACCATGAAGTATTAGTCGTGCACTGAATTAAATATTTATTTTAAAAGTATTACACACTACACAAAACCATGGTAAAATATTTTAACTTATATGATCGTATGGACTACATTGAATAGGCATACACCGCTTAAAATAGGTCGATTCAACCTCAACATTATACTTAATATGAGTCGAAGAATGCATAATTCACGAATTTACTTAAAATTGACGTATAATAAAATCATTGGCACTTAATTTAAATTTTATAAGCAACACACCTTTTAGCACATTTGTTCAGCTAATCAAATATATCAAAATTTAACCAAGTAAGAACTTGGAGATGGGAAGTATTCTGGAGTGGAAAATCCCATAGCGGTAATAAGAACGTCCTTTCCCGCCTATTGCTGTTAGAATTACCCAGACTACCCCGGTTTTTGGTCGGACGTCAGCTTTATCTGCCATCATTGTGGCTTGATGACGTCCGACCAAAAAGAGCATGATGGGAATTTTACAAAGCCGCAGGTGGCGCCCGACTTTCCAAGGTAAGAACGCCTCTCCGAGAGGACACACGGGTTCTTTTTTACGTCAAATTTCGAAAGTTCGTGAAAACAATATTTAAGAGTAAAGAAGGTTACGCGACGAAATAAAAATTGCAGGAAACTACCAGTCTAGTAAAATTAACCGTAATTTTATTGCAGTCTTTAATCCACATAATTTCGGCAGAAAATTGAAATTTGCATTTTCTATTGATAATTATAAATATTTAAGGTCTTAAAATGCGTTTCAGTGCCAATCAGTTCTTTTTTAGAGTACCAAACGGCGCGGCTTCACACAATTCGGGCCCTTGGTGTTTCCATTATCCTTCGTGAGGCTATTGTGTTTAAAAGAAATGCACTGTTTTAGGGCAGTTAGTTTATTATACTACGTTACAATGTAAAACATAGGCCTAACTGTAAATTGCAAACACATTTCTCCGTTGAGAATTTTTTTAAATGAATTCGTTTATGAGCTTTTCAAGTGAAAGTTCATCAAGGATTTCCTTATAGCAATGTAGTATTGCTAAGTGGTTTAGTTGCTTCATAGTTGACTGCAAATACGATTTAAGACGGCGTAGCATTCTAAATGATCGTTCAGCTGTGCTGGTGGTAGCTGGAACAACGTAAAATAGTCTAACTAATGTCACTACTTCAGTGAAAGTTGTCATTACACCTTCATCTCTCAGATGTAAATCCTTAATATCATTAAAATTACTTAGTTTTATTTTGCGAGTTTTGCAAATGTCCGACAACATTTTCAAATGTAAGTTCAGATGATCAAAATTTAAATCCCCGGGGAATATTTCTTCCACAACTTTTTGCAAGTCAGTTGTTTCACTACTCAACGACGAGTTAAGAGCGTTAATTACAGCCTGTTCTAAATTGCGCAATTTTTTAAACACTTCGCAATTTTTATACCTTTTGTCAATTGTGCAAATGGCAGTGTCTGCTAGTTCGAAAAAGTTTTTTCGGTAGTAATCTTTCGGAGTTTCAAAAGCGTGAGGCTCAGAATTGCTGCCGAATATTTTCGGTACCCTTCGTATCCGTGGTAAAATCGGGGCATAACTTTGATGTTTCACCTAGCGAAAACTGCCACAATTTATCGAAACATTCCTCTTTGCGACGAGAAACTAAAACGTCGCGAAGGAGATCGGGCTTTTCTTCAACTGATCTTAGAGACATTTGTGGACTTTGAATTTTGGCATTAACTTCTTCGACCATACCCAAAGTATATTCAATCATTTTTAACGAAATGTAAAATCCAAAATTCATGAATTTCTTCAAGAATCCGTTGCATTTCGACGCCAACTCGTTATCATTGCATACATTTCCAAATTGTTCAAGAAATTCCATACACTCTTGATAATTTTTTACAACGCTTTCAACACTACTGACACGATAGAGCCAACGAGTTGGGCATAGAGGGCGTAAGGCTTAAGGGTCATCGTGTTGCACATTTTTGAAAATTGCTAAGCCTTTTTTAGACTCCCTAACAAGGTTCATAGAATCTCTCACAATTGTAACAAGTTTCATCACGTCAGACCCTGCAAGGTTCAAACAATGAGCGGTGCAATGAACATAAATTGCTGACGGCTGCTTTGTTTTTTTATTTTTTCCTGAAGGCCATTTAGAAGACCAGCTACATTCGCCGCCCCATCGTAGCACTGACCTCGGAAATTTTCAAAAGATAAATTAAATCTTTTGAAAACGTCTTCCACTATTTTTAGTAGTGTCTCTGCTGTTGTGCTTTCGGTTTGATAAAATCCAAAGAAATTTTCGAAAACCTCAAGGCGGTTATTTACGTGCCGAATTGTAATGCTAACTTGTCCTATGTAACTTGTCCTAAATATCCGTAGTTTCATCAATAATCAAAGAAAAGTACGGCGGAATCTCGCCCTGAATCGAATGCACTACATTCCGCAACACGTCATGCGCCATTGCTTGTAATATTTCGTTCTGAATTTCAGGCGATATCCACTTCAATTTTTCTTTTCGTTTTAACCAAGACTGTATCTTCAGACCATGTTTGCAAAAATTGATAAAAATTTGACTCCGTTTCGGTATGTCCTCGAATGGGCAATCCTTGACGAAAAAGGTTGTTGAATCGTTGCGAATTTTGAGAGTTTGCCCACCTTTGTCGGTTTCCTTATTCGACAATTTGCCAATATTTGCGTTTATTGTTTTAACATGTTTTTTATGTATGATATATATAGAAGAAATTAAATTCATTAGTGTGTCTATTATGAATACGGTTGCATTTATTCATTCTAATCGATGCTCCCTTAGCTAGTCCCGAATGGTAGATTTGCCCTGCGCCTGGTCACGAACAAAGGTATTTTAAACTAGAAAATATAATGCGAAGAGCGTTTCTGGAATTTATCATTTCTACGCTATGCGCTGAATTGAGCTTGTCCGATATGCTCACGTTTCATTTTAAATAATTACATTTTTCAATAGCTTCATAATTTCAATTAGTCTTCTGGTGCGCCTTAAATTTGTCTTTATCGTGTTTCCCGTCATTAACCCCATCCGAAATAAACCCGTGATCTATCTTTTTACAAGTGAGAATGTTATTTTCGAATGCTTTTTGACAAAACGAACGGAAGACTTTCTTCTTTTCTTCATCAAAATAAATCCACGGGTATTCTTCTGTCCAATGATTTTGGAAGCTTCGTCCTTTATTTCGCTGTTTGGAATGCCTCTCTACGTGAGGACCTTTACTGTCCTTTGCCCTATCACCATCCGATAACTCCAGGTCACCCTCAAGTTGTAAAGTCTCATCAGCCAAAGTGTCAACGAATGTTTCTGGGTCTTTAGAGTAATGGCACTCCGTAGCTTTGTCCATGGTCGCCATTTTGGTCGCGATTTTTTATCTATAGGAGAAAGCATGTGTGACGTGCCGTGACGTTACACTGCCATTACTCTATAGAGCCATTTCCAATAGTTGGCGAATTTCTTAAATTATTTATTTTAAGTATTTTCAGTATTACCTGATGATAGCCGAGGACGTTTGATAACCAATTTATCCATTTTCCGGAAAATCCCCGCAGCTTTTTTTCAAAACAAATGCGTAAGTTTTGGAAGTACATATACGTTCGTGAAGCGGAATCATGAAGAAATAAAATAAAGTTCTCTAGCGTTTGGTCGTAAAAAATATCACCTGGTCTGAATCTACAACGATAGTTGCCGGCGACTATTTGGTAAATACCTTGATAGCTTAGGTATTTGTACTGAAGTAAGACACACGACGAACGAAATTGTTTGTTTGGACAATACAACAAACTTAGGAGTAAATTTGTCAGCAAACAATGCTTGCAATTTTTTGGAGGGGCTCGATATCACAATTAAAATTATTGGGAGGGCTCGGGCCCAACGGGTCTATAGAACTCTACGCCTATGGGGGTTTGGAAGAGAGAGAAAGGAGAGTTTTTGAGGGGTAAAAGGGTACCACAGTAATTATCGCATGGGAAAAAGGGGGAAGGGTGCCTTACTGGGGGGGTTTGGGACGAAAGAGAAAAGCGAGTTTTTAGTTATTTTTGCGGGGAAAAAGGGTACCAAGGTAATTCTGGTATGGGAAAAAGGGGGAGGGGTGCCTTACTGGGGGGTTTGGGACGAGAGGGAAAGGCGTGTTTTTAAGTTATTTTTGCGAGGGAAAAAGGGTACCCCGATAATTCTGGCATGGGGAAAAGGGGCAGGGGGGCCTTACAGGGGTGAAGTGCCTCGAAACACACAAGGGCTGCATTCTCGGCTAGGTCTCCATATCCACCAACCAAAGACCCAAGCATGTACTCCCCGCCGAGGGTGTAGGTAATGGCGAAGGCGTGGGGGGGGGGGGGGTATAAGAGAGGGGAAAAGGTGCGAAAAAGACTGTATAGGCTGAGAGTATTTGAGAAGGGTTCAACTTGTATTCAGTTGATATTTTAAGAGACGCGATAAGCGTAGGGACAACAGGGAGCCACTCCCAGGCAGGGCAGTTTTATTCAATGTCTAATGTGCACAATGGGCACTGTGCCCAGGGCCTACGAAGGGTTGAAGGGGCATAAAAAAGTTTATGAGTATGAAAAAAACCATTAATAAATATCTTCTTAGAAATAGGGCCTACAAAGCTCTTGAAATAGCTCCGTACAGTGGCGGCGTAAGGGGGGGGGGGCGAGGGGGCGGTCCGCCCCGGGTACCAGGGTAGCCAGGGGTGCCATCGGGGAAGCTCGATTAAACTTGAAGAAGACGGACCTGTTAAAACTTCTGCACGGTCCTGGGGGTCTCACCAAACACTGCCGCCGCCCCGGGGACCCAGCCTTCTTAAGCCGCCACTGGCAACGTAGTCTTCTCTTTCCAGAATCGTCTCTACGATAAAGTAGTTAATGCAGTACCCATACTTTGTCCATTATTCCACTCGACCAATTTAACAACTAAATTTAATTTTAAATTCTAAACTACTAGATGCAAAATAATTTTACTTGTGGCTTAGAAAACAGATATTTAATAATAGATTTATATTTAACACAGATTTGCTTAAAATCTGTCGTTCCATCGACGCTAGATTTAGGAAATGCTGTTTTGGTCGTGACAACGCCATTGAATTGGGAATAATACTGCTAGAATTACAATTACGATTTCGGTTGACATGGTTACGCGGTACCTGTTCTGATTCATCTTTATAATTAGGCGGTAGCGCCATGTATATTTTGTAAAGTTATATGGCTAAAAATAAATAATTATTAGCTAACTCACCGTAACTTGAGTTAAAAAGGATCGTGTTGACAGAATAAAATTATTTTTAAACATTTCAATTTCGCATCAGATTCGCGAAAAAATTCAATTGCAATATAGTTGCCACCACTAGAGACAGATGCCGCCACGGTAGAACGATAAAGTTGATAAAGTCTCCTTATTGAACGAAATTGGTCCCGCGCCAGCCAGATTTAGTTGTACCTCTATTTATTCCCAACTCAATGGACAACGCGTGGCTGGGTGAGGGACAGGAACTAAGCCAATTCAGAGGCGAGGAGTGAATGCAACCCCTGGCAATCAGTTAACGTTTAAAGCAAGTGGCGACTCCAAGGAAAAACCCCTTAGATGCTTGTACGTATTACACCAAAGACACCCAGTAAAATACCGTCACCGCAGAGCTAAATATTTTAATTTTATCAGATTCAGTAATTTTCCTCGAATTATATAAAAAATAAAATTTATAAATATAAAAATTGTTAAAAAATGTTCGTCTCAATGTCACGAGCCCAATTTCCAATTAAGTGTCTCGGCATGAACGGGATTTAAAAGAAGAGGTTCCTTTGATGATTCCAGCGCCGTCTTTTTATATTTATGAATTATAATCGACACAGCTAGTTACGTAGAAAGAAAATCTAAACACGCAATAGAGGACTTAATCGTTTCTGGTACGCTATAGTCAATAATCAAGGTGTTTCAAATTGTGGCGTACTAGCCTCTGGAAGTAGGCTGCAACAAGCGCAAAACCAAGCAGCAGGGACTTTAAATACTGTTTAAGTTTACTTTTTTACGCTGGTTAACCTCGATTTGTTTACAAAGTCCTTTTTTACCTGTCACACGAACCCAAACCTTAATGTTCGCGTTTCCGTGCTTTTTGGTTTTGCGCTTGTTGCAGCCTTCTTCCAGGGGCTAGTTGGCCACACTTTGAAGCTCTCTGGCGCTCTTTCAACTCATCGTAGGAAAATGAAAAAAAAAAAAAAAAAAACAGACATACTTCTCAACGCACCCCCTACAACTCCTTAAGATTTTTGCATAAGCTTTTGAAACACCCTGTATAATTAAATACTTCAAGTGTAAGAGTTATAGGTTGAAGTTTTCCCCTGGCACGAGAGGGTGGAAGGAAAAACGTTACCGGCATGCGCTTTAATCGA
Organism: Leiobunum rupestre; assembly: GCF_980474605.1. Lineage (NCBI taxonomy): Eukaryota > Metazoa > Arthropoda > Arachnida > Opiliones > Sclerosomatidae > Leiobunum > Leiobunum rupestre. The sequence goes on from NC_143394.1 coordinate 802,237, forward strand.
GCGGGAAGACTTCAGTTGTAGGGAACCAATGAGATACCGAAGCTGATATGGTTTTGTTTGGGGAAGAAGTTTACTCTTCGAGAAAGAATGGGGGGGATTGGTAGGTCGTCTCAACGTAGTCATTCTCGATATAAATTAACTATTGGTATAAGTATTAATATTAAGCAGAAGTTATCATATCTGTCTTGTCAATTTCTAAGAAGCTAAAAATTATTTTGGTATACTTCGTATATGTGGTGTCTACTTTTCATTAATATTTCGTTGCATGACTTAAGAATTTTTATGTTTATTCAGATGCATGTTAAGTCATCAAACTCACGTTTATTTGAGACGAGCCCGAGCAGCTAGAGTAATACTTGTAGTGACACAATCAAGAAATGAAATTAGAAAAACTAAAATCGGTCTATAAATAGATATCCTATATTATAAATAATTTTCCATTTTCAGCCCCCTGCCTTCAAATACAGTGCGCTAAATTGTTTTGAAGTAATAATAAAATACAGATAGTTTAAATAAAAACAAGAGGCTCTTAAAAATTATTATTTTAATTAAAATTTAACAACAACAATGTATTTATTTATACAGGCGGAGAATGGCAATTCATTCCCCCAGAACGAGAGGGGGTGAACTAAAAACGTCACCGGCGTGTGCTTTGTGGAACCAATAAGAAAACCCGCTGATATGATTTTTCTTTATTGCAGAGAGTGTAAAGATTATGAGAGGCGTCTCTTCCCATTCCCGTAACGTTAAAATTTCGTACAAGATTTTGAGAGCGCGCGCCCGTAGGAGAGGTTCCGATACTACCCGCCATACGATGGCGCTACTCAAAGAAATTTCAATTTTGTAAACATCCGGAAAATATTTTTCATCAGTCATGGCTGTTGAACATAGTTGAATTATGCTAATTTAAAATTAATAAAATTCAATTCCATGAAAATAAAGAAACGTAAGTACAAGAAAGAATTAATTTGTTTGATTAACCAAGGAAATTCATTGTAAATTTGATGAAATGGCCGAGGCTTAACAACACAATAAATTAAAAATATGATGTAATTAATACAAATTAGAGCGGAATAAATTAAAAAATACGAGGAAACATTGAAGTAGGTAAAATGAGATTAATGTTGTATTTTTAACAGTTTCCTATCTAATCTTTTCTGGGTTTTCATGTATTCATGGTCGAGATCTTGTTTTTTAAGGGAACTATGTATGCAGAATTCTATGAAAAAAGATATCATGTTTTGGTATGCAGTTGCACATGGAGAATCTTCGGTAACTTTAAACCATTTCTTGTCAATTCTTCGGGTGATGAATCTCTCCAAACGTCCTTTAATATTTGTCATGTGCGATAAAAGCTTAAAACTGGTGTCAAATACTTCATTTGTCTCCGTTACAAATTTGAAGAAATTATCAGTTGGTATGATGAGGCTGCTGATAGAAGAATTCTTTGATGTTTTGAACGCTTTAAAGTAAGAGAGCAGATTTGTTGGGTCAACAATTGGATTGTCTTTTTTGAGTTGACTTATGCAAGAAGAGCATTGATGGTTTGAGTAGCAGCGGTGAATTAGATATCCGGAAATGTAACTAAGAACATTTTGTTTTAGCAGGTTTGGACTTTCAATAGAATTACAAATTTCTAAGTCTTCATCGGAACATCGCCCCTGGCTTTGCAAGACTAAAAGATTTTCAAAATTGGAGAAATCTTCATCCGGTCCTGGAGCTGCAGTTTTAAAAGTGTCAATGTTTAAAATGAACTCATCCAAATCATCAATGCAATTAGAATCCGGTGGTTTCAAGAGATTATTCACAGAGGCAGCCCTGTATGCAGCTCGAAATTGTTGTGGATTGGGATGATCACGGTTGCCTCCTTTCTGTCTTATAGATCCAAAAAAATTCTCTACAAAATCTTGGCTAATCCTGCCCGTTAATAAAAACTTGAAACCAAACTTCTCCTTTAGATCTTCCCAGAGGAGTAGCAAGGCTTGAATTGAAATTTTCCATCCTTCAATACAAGGTAGGGTTCTATATCTGCAGTTTTGAGGCTTCCATGTGCTAAACCATTCCAATTTATCATTCAACATTTGTACGTGAATTGACGAATCCCTCATTCCTCTCTTACACAGCGTTTCATTATTAAGGGTCCTACTGTTGAATAAATCAAAAAGATCATTCATGTGGAGAAGGAACTCTGCTGTGAATGTGCTATTTAATGTCAGGTCTCCTAATCCCAATGAACACGCTGTTTGGATACAGTTGGAAACACTTCGGCTGAAAACTTGGGCTGCTAAGCTAACTTTCATGTTGGAAAATGCCGGTAACTTGACATGTTTGGATTTTAACTTGTGAGCACCGCGGAACTTTCCAATTTTTTGGTCTAACTCAAAAAAAATTTCTAGGTCCTTCCAATAAACTATGTTGCCTTCTACCATAATTGGATATTTCTTGAAATTGTTTCTAACACTTTTTAAGAGATGAGGCGGATCAAAGAAGAAATATATTTTCTTGCCATCAATTTCAATGTAAGGCTTTTCCGTTGTTATTCCGAGATTTTTAAATAGATTTTGGTTGCCTGTTCCTTGGTCGCAAACTACGGCTTTGACAATTAGGCCAATATTTTCAAGGTGTTTTATGCAATCTTTAAGGAGCAGTTCCAAAGTCTGCCAAGAGCAAGCATCCTTGGTGAGGAAGTAACCAATTGGTTGTTTCCATTTTAGTTTTAGGCCTTTAGCCATGAAGACAAGGGCCTGATTTGCGTACTGCTTGGTTCTTCCATGTGGCCCATAATCAACAAAGCCTTCAATAATATCATTGCATTGGTCAAGGGTGAGTTTTTCTTTTAAGCTCATTTCATCAAAAGAAATTAAAACCACTTTATCACTTAGTTTCTTATTCTGGAATTTCATCTTCAAGGCTTCGAGTGTTTTATGATCAAAACCAGGTGCAATTTTCATGCGACCAAGCCATTTCTCCAAGGTTCTTTTCGTTGGAAGACATAACACAGCTTGCCACATCCTATATGCTTGGGGACTATGGTAGAATAGAGAAAGTGACCATTTCTTAAGCATTGTGGAATACCTCCTTCCCTTTTTATTTCTTTGTCGAAGTTTCAACTCTGAATCGAAGAGTTCTTTCGAAAAACCAGTTAAGAACCTCGTAGCATTGCTAACATCACAAATCTTTTCACTGTCTGCCAGTTTTTCTTTTAAGCTTCTTATCTGTTTCTCCATTCTTTGAATTTTGGCATGTTGCTTATTGGTTTTTCTAATAAGTCTTGACTCTCTTTTTGTTTTCAATCCTTTTACTTGGACAGCCTGATCATTGCTTTGCTTCACTGAAACTTCGGCTCCTACATTTAGATGTGCTGTAAATAATTTGAAAAGCCCTTAATTAAATGCCCTAAATTTAAAAAATAATATTTATCATACCATATTCATTATGGTTATTTATTACGCAGGTGTTGTTTGGATGGATTGTTTTTGTTGGATCGCTTATTTCGGTTGGATTGCTAAAGCTATAACTGTGATCTAGTTGTACGCGTTTACGCCGTTTAGCTGTCTCTGTAAAATCCAGGTTTAAATCCAAAGTTCTTTTTCCATTTTGATTCACTGTAGGCATTGTAATGTTTTATCAATTAAAATCTAATAGCTATCAAGGATACAAAGTCTTTTGAATTACCACTTTCTGAAATTTCCAATGGTGTAGAGTCATTAAGAATGAAAATTGTTGGAACAGCGGATGGTGTGAGCCTGTTTTTAGTTCTAGTATTCATAAAACTGTCATCATTGAAATGATTCGCGCAAATTCGATGGTTAACGTGTAAATATTCCGTAGTTTTATTTGTAAGCCCATCATTATTTACATTTTTCAGCCACAAAATGGAACTAAAATTTATATTAAGTTAATATACAAATAAGCCTATCTAATGAAAATGCGAATTTACCGGTCTTTTTCTTTTGGAAACTTAAAAAAAGATAAACGAGGATTTCTTATTTTTGATGTTTTACAATTTAAAACGGAACAATATATCCCAGGCATAATAAACTATTTAAAAACCTTGTAAAACTAGCATTAAAAATCGGGAAAGTTTTTGCGTCTTTTAAACCTAACATCGAAACGCGCGCGCTGTGAGAACGGCGCCACTGGTGGCGCCATCGCTCTTACGGTAGTAGTGGACAGTTTTGGAAAAAAAAAGTTAGTACGCTTTTTTGAAAGAGAGACGCCTCTCATAATCTTTACACTCTCTGTTTATTGGAAGGAACCTTTAGGGGCAATGCCAGAAATGATTTGGGTACATTTGTTCGAATTTCATTCGTCCGAACGGTGCTACAAATGTCCGAATGCCGGAAAACAGGATTGTATGTCCGAAAACGTATTTCATTGCCCAAAAAATTTATCACAACTTTGGTTGGGTGATTTAGTCGTTCAATTTATGTTAACTTTACTGGCGAATTTCATTTGTTCGAATAATCGTTTGTCCGTTAATATAAGAAAATAGTAACATTAACGTGAACCTAACCTAACCTAACCTAAAACAGCAATAAGAAATACTAATTTAGCGACAGAATTCGGACAAGTGATGCTACCGATTCAAACAACAAGTTCGCCAATTCGAACAATTGAAACATTTGTTATTTCGGCGGTTCAGACGAATGAAATTCGAACATTTGTTCCACCGTTCGGACGATTGAAATTCGTACAAATGTACCTACCCCCCAGAAATCATTCTCCGAAATTATATTGGTATAATTCGATAAATCTGCTTCTACAATTAAATAATAGAGCATTGTGTAAAAAGGTAATTTTCTACAGTAATGGTTGTATTAAGATTATTAAATTAATAATTTAAGTTATTGTTGCGTACCCTTTACCGTCGCTTAAATATTTATGGTAATTCTAAGGAAATTTCAAATAACCAAAATTAAAGAAATTTGTTAAAATGTTTAAATACAGTATTGAAATATCAACGTACATTTTTGACAAGGTAATTTTTTTCAAATTAGTGTGGGGAAGCTGCTACTTATTGCAAAAACTTCCTAGAACTGATTCCTGTAAAGAACAACATTTCCTCGACGTGGAGTTTTAATATTATCATTAGTTTTAAATACATATCTTATGAGAGAAGTGTTCTTCTGTCTATACTGATACATGAAATAGACTGGGGTGGAAAAACTAGATAGGTGGCTGTTGAATATGCATGCAAACTAACAATCTTATATTAAAAACAGCTAAATTGCGTTTTAACCCTAACATACATAAAGGCGGTGTTGCGAATTTCGTTAAAATATATTTATCTAAAAAGGAAATATTTGAAAGTTAATATATAAATTTCAGTTGTAAAACATTGTAAAAGAATTACTTTATTTTTGAACTGTAATGAATAGTTTTATACATGTATCGCGTACTAATATCTTTTGTGCCTTACATTTTTGATTAGGAATGTATTGAAAAAATTGCTCGAGTTTGTGCGTGAAACGTTTCACTGTCCGCGCAAAACAAAGGTTTAAAAAAAAAGGTTTTGCCAGTTGAGAATTGGTTTTCGAAGGAGTGAAACGGTCGATCAAATTAAGTTTATTTAATGTATTGGGAGTGAAAGTTTTACGAGATTAAACCGAGTCATAGTGAAAAGCTTCATTTATTAAATTAAAATTAGAAAACGCGGTTTTTCAGTCGGTCGTGATTCGCAAAAATAAAAAGACTTCCAAATACCGAAACATAGAGGTTGCTACATTTTTGTATACGTAATAAGGGCAGTGGCGTAGCCAGAAATTCGTCAAGGGGGGGGGGGGTCGAAGTATGTGAATGTTAAGAGGGGGTCGAGAAGGGGTGGGAATTTAGTACAGTCTAAGGTAGTCCCAAGGGGGGTCTGGACCCAGAAAAACCTACCTTGTCTACGCCACTGAATAGGGGTATAAACAGATACTCCCCTTTTCGCCTGGTTCCCCCTTGAGGACCATTTCTCGCTTAGTTCTCATCAGAAGCAGATGTCTTGTAAATAGCTCTTCGTAGAACTTTAGTATTAATCACAGTAGACCGCCATTAGCTAAGACATTCTTGGTACGCGATTACACGTATTAGAAGGCTATGATGGATCAAATAGAAGCTAAACGTTCATATTAACATTTTATTAATATTTTACAACATTTGATGTTCCCCGTCTTTACCTTTCAGGCAGCCCTTTTCACATGGCCGGGTGTTTATTGAATGGTAGAGATGGCCATGATGTTCCCCGTCTTTACCTTTCAGGCAGCCCTTTTCACATGGCCGGGTGTTTATTGAATGGTAGAGATGGCCATGATGTTCCCCGTCTTTACCTTTCAGGCAGCCCTTTTCACATGGCCGGGTGTTTATTGAATGGTAGAGATGGCCATGATGTTCCCCGTCTTTACCTTTCAGGCAGCCCTTTTCACATGGCCGGGTGTTTATTGAATGGTAGAGATGGCCATGATGTTCCCCGTCTTTACCTTTCAGGCAGCCCTTTTCACATGGCCGGGTGTTTATTGAATGGTAGAGATGGCCATGATGTTCCCTCGATTCTGATATTTAGGCAGTTTTCTATAATTTGACCATAGCAGACACCATTTACGGAGTTTATTTGTCCGCTTCCATGGCTTAAATCGCTTCCATTGAAAACTGCCTCGAGAGAATGATCATTTTTCATTTTCATGGCGTAGATGGATACCTCTAGAGGTGGGCGTTTGGATCAGAAATATGCGATTTATTGGTTTTTATCTATAGTCGAAAATTATCCGAATAAAATATTATGTTTTGCATATTAATTCGTTTTATAACCGCGAATAGACCCATAACAAAAGAGGGGCCGCAGACGTGGCTTAAGTTAGACCTCTGGATGGAACATCCTGTTTGTGACGTTTCGAACCACGTGACCGCCATTGAAATATACAGGCGGAAGTCAGGAAACGGATGTTCCGACCAAATGCTGAGTTGCCAGGGCTTGCCACCACCCTCCTACGCATTGTAACCCGGCCACCTGAATTAATGGCTTCAAAAGTCGCTTGATGACTTAGGCCTAAGGTGGTGCCTTGGGTATTAGCCTAGCTGATTATTATTATTATTATTATTATTAAATGTAAATTTTCGGCCCCCAACTTTCATCATGGGTCTATCTAGGAGCAACAAACACAACACCCCACACAAGGAGAACGCAACCCGTCAAAAGTCGTGGATTTTCTTGTGTACGTTTTTCATTGGCTAGACGCTTTAGCGCCGGCTGCCGTCGGAAGGGGAAAATTCGAAAATTGTCTTCCCCCCGCCCGTAAAACGTTCAGCGTAAAGGCTCGTAACGCTCGTCCAATGAAATTGGTACACAACCCTTCGTTAGCGTGTTTAAAGGCTAGCTGCGTTCTCCTTGTGTTTGTTGCTCCTAGGGTCTTTAAACAGTTAAAGTGTTGGTTGCACGAAATTCTAATTAATGGTTCATTAAAAAGAGCAAACATTTTATAGCAAGTACAGAAAATTTCATCAAAATCGGTTAAGTGGTCTTTGAATTATTATAAAAAGAAGTCGAAATGGTGGAAGTCGAGTTTTTCGGCGAATTTCCAGACTTCTCGGCACCCATGACGTCAGAAAATGCGAAGCGTATCATTGGCTAATTGTCTGTAATACATTTCTTTACATCTGGGATTAAAAGCAGGTTGATTTAACACCCAGGAAAAAGTCCTACGCAGTAGTAATTGAAATAGGCATACACAAGCCTACGTAGTAGAAAAACGATATGAAACCGAAGGCTCCTCGTAAATTATTTGATAAACGTCGGGTCGCGCCTGCCGCTTAGCGCGCGCGTAAAAAAAAATATTTTTTATTTCGATAATAAGCCTAATATTATGATTAAAAACCTCTGGTTTGAAAACTTCTACAAGTAAACAGAATCCCTCCACTTCAGTTCCTTCTATTTTAGGAATAAAACTACAGCTTTGATTTGCCCCAAATTGCTCGTGCTACGGAGGCCGAAAATTTCAGGATTTTGAGGAGCGAAAAAGGTCAGTTTCCGACTCAAAGTTAATACACTTAGGCTTGGAAATTTGTTTCGACAATGACATTTTTGGAAAGAGAACGTCCTGGGCTTCAAAACAAGCCCGCATTCATTCGTTTTTATTACTATCGATTTTTCGTGCAACCAACACTTTAACCGAAATTTTTATGAATAATTGAAATTTTGGGGGTTAATTTATCTGTTCCGCCGAGCTCTAGATACGACTCTCGTAAAGTGCGTTATTTGATCAAAAGTGGTGCACATCCGCTAACTTACCGTGCTATTTTTGAATTAAAACTAAAATGAAGTTTTCGTTTTTTCTAAGAGTATTAATTAGCCTTTTCAATTTACAAAGAGCCACGTCGCGGCCAACGCGGGAATCTCATAAGCTTTTAGATTTTCGTCTGCTAAAGAAACAATTTGCTATCATAAATCACAAAACGTCCGCTCAGCAGACGAAAATGAAGCAGTATATCAGCTTCCCGCGTTGGCCGCTACGCGGCTCTTTGTAAACTGAAATTACTAATTGCGCATTAATAATTAAAGAACCAACATTTTTGAGGCAAGTTTCTCAAAAAATTGGAAAAAGAAAATTAAATACCATAAGTTGATAATATACTAGCTAGTATATTATAAACTTATGTTATTATCTAATTCCGTTTCACGTTACAGTTTGCCACGCGAGCCAAAAGCCCCCTACACGCACTATTACCGTTAACCTCAACAATAGTATATGTAAAGGATAAACCGAAGAACTCGGAGGAAAACCCCTTTAACCAGTGGGGAGAGAACTTGTAAACTCAACGCGGAAGAAGTTGTTCAGAGTTTGCACCCGGATCCTCTTGCTGCAAGGCGAAAGCGCAAACCACTCTGCCACTGATAAATTTCCTATATTTAAAAAAAAATATTCTATTAATGTAGGTCACTTTAGCTATGTTGAAAAAATCGGTTGGTAAGTTAGAAAGTAATAATTTCGATTGCACTTTCTTACGGTACTATTTATACTAGCTACCATAAGACTGTCAAGGGACTCCGTTAACTTGGCCCCTCCAAACCTCCTAATAAAATTTACTTATTCCAATATTTTGCTCCCGTTTCGCTCTATTACGCTCCTTGTCGTAACCATTTTGCTCCGCCTCTATTAAATACTTATTAACATTTTAATTGGAGGGGGGCTAAGTTCACAATTAGACCCCCCACTTATAATAAAACAACAATTACGGGGTTGCCACAAAATTTTGAGATTCAAATTCCCTGACTATTCCCTGACCATGTTAAGAGATTTTCCCTGACTTCTTAAGGCCATTTTTTTTTCTATATTTTACTTTTATCAGAAATTAATAAATTTAAATGAACTTATATTTCAGTAAAAAGGTTACTGCAATGTTGAAAAAATTTGCCAAACTTTCAAGGAAATAAATGATAATCATAGAATTGGTCATATATCTAGAGTAAAAATACCCTCAAAAAGTGCCATGATAAAATTGAATTCCCTGACTTTTCCCCGAATCTTTACAAATTCTTAAATTTCTCTGACATCTCCCTGACGTTTTAGGCCCATTTTGAAGTTCCCTGACTTTTCCATGATTTCCCTGACGTGTGGCAACCCTGAATTAAATAGATAAATTAATTATCCTTGTTTTGCTCTATTATTCCCCTCAAAAATCAGATTTTGCTCCACATCGCTAATCGAGATAACTAATTTCTAATTGTTTGGGCTAAGTTAACGCTTGCCCCCCAGTTCACCGATCTCTTTTAAACTTAAAATACTATTTTTCGCTCTAAGGCTCTAACGATTGCACTTACAAGTTAGTTAGAACTTTTGCTCCATATGCAATAGGGAGTTAATTACATTTTAATCCGGGGCCAAGTTAACATTTATACCCCCCATCTGTTCCGATTAATATCAAAATGTAAATTCTTTAACTTCTCATCTTGCTCCGACGCCCGCTTCCTTCCAAAACATTTTGCTCCATTTTCAAACCGAAGTTATTTAAAGTTTAAAAAGTTGCGTTGCCCCCCCCCAAATCTCTTCGCAATTCAAAACACAAACAGCCATTACTTCGGCATTATTTTTCTCCACAGTATTTCATTAAAATTTTTATTTGCTCCACATTTAATCCGGAGACATTAACAATTTCATTTATTTTTTTTACACCAATTAAAATGAAAAATAAGTTTTAAAGAATAATCTTCTAATTTATATGTACGATAAGGAGAAATTCATTTTTCTAAAAAATTAATAAATTTTTTCAGAGTAAATTAATCGATATTACTTAATATTTTCGAACCTATAATTATAAATATTTTTCTTAATAATTTAGTCGAAATTGTTTTAAAAGAAATTACTTCATTCTACAATGTAATAACAGTTCATTTATGAAAATGAGACGAACGTAATAAGAAAAGTTTGAAACAATATTATCTTTTCCTATGACAAATAACTTAAAATTCTAGTTAAATTTAAAGCGTTTAATTTTAAACTCCATTCTCATTTCTGAGTAATTTAATAGTAATTACATTCTACAATGTAATAACAGGTCACCTATGAAAATCATACGAACGTGATAAGAGATGTTTAAAAGAAGTGTATTTTTTTAAATTCTAGTCAAATTGAAAGTGTTTATTTCTAAACTCCTTTCTTAATTCCGTGTAATTTAATTTTTAATTGGTGGGGTCAGAATCCCTCTCAGATCAACTATACATTAATTTCCTACGAAATATTCCGCTGAGTTTTCTAATTGTTCCATACTTAATTCTAAGGTACTAGGCAATAACTCATTAACGTTAAGTAAATGACTGCATGTAATTTTTAGTTTATTGAATATTTCGGTAAACCACCTAGTTTAATTAATTACTGGTTGAATGAGCGTAGAAAGTACTGAAGATAGTACTCCCAACATATAGGGCCGCCAGATAGCGCTATTTCACTATTTTTTGACGTCAATGGGAAGAAATGTTGTAAAAAAACCTTTACATTATTGTCATACTTATAGCTCTTATATTACTTTCCTTCGCTTACTCCTTTGGCCAAATACTTGAGAGTATACTTGGTCCTTAGCACTTTTAGAACATTCAGTATAGAGAACAAATGGTATGAATTTTATCAAAGATTACTTTTGACATTCCTATCTTTCGCGAGATAGGTTTCAGAAACGCGTACGACAGCAGTTACAGTAGACAGAAACTGATGGTTGTTTTACCGTATTCAACCTCGATTTTCTTTTGCCCGTCGTGTAGCAAGGTCGTTTTCCTCATACACTGGAATTAATTGGAACATTCATGTAATGGCGTCAGTACTCTCTTCAAGATGCCAAAGTATCGCCGAAGATGATCTATCAATTAATTACATTTTGGAAAGTCTTAAAAATCCGTACGAAAAGGAAAATAATCCCAAGGTAATATAATATAATATTTTATTTAAAGTTATTTCTTTATCATCTTTGATATATCTTGGATATTTTCGCTTACTTTTTAGGGTTTTATTAACATGGGAACGGCTGTAAATGGATTGACTCGAGATTTAATCTCCGAAAAGGCAAGTTACTATTTTGTTTTGTCCAAAATTGTAGAAAATGTGGTAGAACTTGAAGCAGAACGCAACCGATTTGACTTTTCTCTATAGTTCAGTTCAGTTCAGTTTTCAGGCGTTGTTTTAGCAGGGAAGCTCTTTTAAGATTAATTTAATATTATCAACAATATTGTAGAAACATGTAATAATATTATTTGAAAATGATTTTAAACGTTTTAAAAGTTTCTGTAAATTTTAAAATATTTTTTACGAAATATTTTCTTTTGCTGAAAAGACAAAGGCTTATCTCGGTTTAGATTTAATAAAATGTCAAAACGAAACGCGCAATTATGTTTCATATATCCGAAGCGACAGGTTTCTCTTAACACCTTAGTATAAGTAGATAAGTCCATTATTAAAAGGGATATTCCCTTTTAATAATGGGCTTATCTACTTATTCGCTAATTTTATCAACCTTTACAATGCAGTCCATAGGATGTTCCTTTTAACTTAACATTGCGTAAATACTATTCTCCACCACTCTCCCCCTATTCGGCTTTCCGTTGCTATGCAACTCGTTTTGAACTTTTTAATATTTAGGCTTAGTTTCTCTATTCGGTGTTATAAGGTGGTTTTTTCCGCCTGTTCTGGGTTTTTTGAGCAGGTTAAAAAGTGTAGCCATATGACGTCATTTTACTTCAATTCTGTCTTGACGAAAAAAATGAGTTGGAGTAAGAAGGAAGTAGTCAAAGGTTAAAGGTTATTTATAAAAAGTTTCTCGTCATGTTTTCGTGAAACGAAATTTAAGCAGACGACCAAGCTAGATTACTCCCTCTACACCTCCTTTCGAGGAGGAGTAAAAAGTGTAACCTTAGAGCTCTGGAACAAGCGAACAAAATTCGGGACAGGGTAAATCTTACCCCGAGAACAGGCGAATAAAACGTCTTAGGGTAAAAAGTTTACACTTTTGTCCCCGGACAAGCGAAAAAAACCACCTATAGTCGCAAGCAAGATTTCCCGCACGGTACTGAAGAGTCCCAAATAGGACGAAACCGGTCTACCGTTGGAATTTCTGGCTATTTATTTTAATTTCATTTAATTTTTCACTCGAAGATCTATTTGGTCCGAGTTTCGCGTTTTTTGTTTGCTCGAAGACCTATCGGTACGAGCTATTAGTAAGTTTTTAAATTTATTTAAATTTGTTTAGGATTTAGCTTTATTATCCCTTTTAATAATGGGCTTATCTACTTATTCGCTAATTTTATCAACCTTAATATTGAAATAACTACTGATAGCTAAAGTGGATAAAATTTCATAGTAAGAGGCCTTATAGATGTTACGAAAATGGTTACACCAGATTTTTCTTTATTTATTATTAATTATCTACCTTATTCAAACTGAAATATTTAAAATTAATAAAGGATAATGGCAAGTCAAACAAGTAATTTACTCTATGGATTTATAGATTAGGAACTTTGCGGGCCTTGTGTGTTATCTGCGTTGCGTTTTGGTATCGGATACTCACTTTTAGCAGCCAGATAACCCTAAATTTTATCGGATTTTCTCTTGTTCCTTAAACAATCTAAGTCCAGTTTTCGAACAAAACGCAATTTTGAAATTCGATTACTCGTTAAATGGAATTCTCTAAACATTTTGGATGATCCCAAATCAGTACAAATTCGAATTCATCACGGTGGGGTATCGAAATTGAAATATCGTAAGATAATTTACGCAGTGGTTCGGAAAGAAAATAATATTTCTTAGTAAGTCTTTGATAAAATCATTACGCTGGCTTAAATAGTTTTTCGTTACCTGAATTTAAAAAATATTCTACTTTTATCGTAAATCTTTATTTTAAATTTTCTGGCGTAAAATTGTATTATTTAAAAACTCTATCTTATTATCAATTTTTTTACTGATTTTTTAAAACCACGAACTTGTTTATCATTTCATTTAAATCTTAATAATATTTAAATTGAAATATTCAGGTAAAATTCCTGCAATTAAAAACTTCAAAGTTGGATTTCCTCAAATGATTTTTCAATTGAATCACCATGCAATAGTGAAGAACTTCACAATCAATTACAATGTAAAGCTCACATAAAGGGCAACTCGGTTGTTTATTACGAAGAATATATTTGTTTATACTTGGAAGAATCATTGACCGAATCGACACGAGTTGGGGAAAGGAACCAGTGAGATAATGAGCTGGTTTGATTTTGTTTAAGGGCAGGCTCGGACTGGCACCTAAAATCGGCTCGGGCATTGTAGAGACGCCGGCCCCTACTAGACGCTGGCTAGACGGCCCAGATCGGCCCACCAAGAATTTGCCCAGACCGGCCCATCGGGAATTTGCCCGATCTGCCCTATGGCCAGTCCGGGCCTGTTTAAGGGGAATGAGCTTCCTTTTCGAGCTCGAGCAAATTCGGAGCAACTCTAAACATCGTCTCCGCATAGTCATTCTCCCTAAGTGTAAATAAATACATTCTTCATATTACAATACACTGTTTATTAATTAGGACACATTTTAAAGAATGGATTTTAAAAGTGTTTATTTAAATTATTTTTTCGTAGTTTACTTCCTTATTCAATTAAGAATAATAGTATTCTTGCGTTTTCGATAGTTGTTGCAAGATGATGTTTTCAAATCCGCCTTGTCGGAAAATTCGGTGGAAAAATACAATATGTACGATTATTTTCAAGAGGAGGGCATTCCCCGGTAATTATCCCTACCACTTGTTGAACGTTTTGGTTTTTAGTTCCATTTTTTCCTAATGTTCCGTGTTATCAGACTTAGAAAAGCTGCTGCCAATTACTTAGTGAAGTTCTTCGACGCTGAAGATGTTGATCCTGATTGTGTGAGCTAATTCTTTTACTTCGATAACTAACCGTGTTACCCTTTTAATACATCGATAACTATATAGTATTAAATTTTAACACATTAGCTACTTTTATAATTTTCGTATTAAAGTTTTAACAATTGCTATAACTTTCGTATTACCCTCCAAAGAACTCATCAACTACGGTATTATCATTTAAAGACAACGACTACTATCGTACTAGCCTATAACGACTTCATAATTTATAATACTATATTTTAATCACTTAATTAATTATCATTCTAAATTTTAACCACTTCATTAATTATCATACTAAATTTTAACCACTTCATTAATTATAATCTAAATTTTAACCACTTCATTAATTATAATCTAAATTTTAACCACCTCATTAATTATAATCTAAATTTTAACCATTTCATTAATAATAATCTAAATTTTAACCACTTCATTAATTATAATCTAAATTTTAACCACTTCATTAATTATAAACTAAATTTTAACCTCTTCATTAATTATAATCTAAATTTTAACCACTTCATTAATTATAATCTAAATTTTAACCACTTCATTATTTATTATTCTAAATTTTAACCACTTCATTAATTATCATTCTAAATTTTAACCACTTCATTAATTATCATACTAAATTTTGACCACTTCATTAATCATCATACTAAATTTTAACCACTTCATTAATTATCATACTAAATTTTAACCACTTCCATAATTATGGTACTTGGCGAAAATTACTTATAGTTTCAAATACTACTCTTTCCAGATACGTTTCGGTTCTGGAGCTCTCTCTTGTTTGGACGTGTTGGCCCACTTTATTGGTGATCCTGGCGGTACGCGTTAGAATTAAGCAAATACAACAAGCTGAAGAAAACTCGATTCATCCCTATTTATCCCTGTAGATGTCGTCATGTGCGTTACGCCGCAGTATCCCATGATCGAAACAATATTGAAAAACCGTTCATTACTAGAAATGTGGCCAATACCGCTTACAAGCCAAGTACAACATTTTAAAATTATCTGTTATTTTTTAATTGACTAGTGTACAAACAGAACACTGTATATGTATACGCTTGGAATGTCTAATAGCGTTTTCCATTTGACTGCTCTCGAGCACTCTAGATCGCTCTGATCAACATTTTATGTTCCATTTGCTTGCTCGGATCTGCTCCGATCAAGTTTCGCGTGTTCCATTTCCCGCTCTCGGGTGCTCTGAGATCGCCTAAAACCGATCTGCCGATTTCGACAGATCAACACATCGAGATCGAGATCGGAGCAAATTTTCGCGTGTTCCTTGTAGATTTTTGGCAAAATGGCAGACCAAGACGCGAAAATTCAAATTACAAGCAGACGAAAAACAACAAATCGCGGGAATATGTTCATGGAATGTTCCATTTGCTTTTTAACTCTAGTCGATTGGGGCCAGATCTATGACGTCAGAGACAGATTCATAGCGAATCTCGAGCAATCAAATGGAAAACGCTATAAGTAAGACTATTGTGGCCTTGATTATTATCTTATATCCAACGTAGTATTAGCTCGCCCGTTTCTCCAGATGCATTTTCAGAATTGTGCCAATGGATCCTTTCACATTCCAAGTGTATAGTTTCCTGAAGAAAGAAACTTTTAAGAGCAAAGGCTTATTTTGTGGTTTAATTTTTACAGAATAATTTTAAATTAACACTGGAACACGTAAAAAATTCCTACGAAAGCGCTGGTCGAAAGGTTTGTAAAGACGTTAATTACACGGATGTGGAATAAGTGTAAACTTAAATTTTATACCCTAGGAGTGGTACCGTGCTATCGGTCTTTTAAGCAGACGACGAAACAGTTCAGAGATGTCGAAAAACGCGCCGTCTGCTTAAGACGCCCGCTTGCCCAAGTGTGACTAAACGTAGCAACGGTTCCCAGATTTCATTGGCCAAAAATCGACAGCAGCCCAAAGTAATTTTTCTACTAAAATACCTTAGTAAATAATTTTTTACTTACCCTTAGCCTTAACCTAATCGAACCGTAACCGAAACCTAGCCTTAAACTTACCCTAAGTTAAACTAAATTAATCAAAACAGCACAAAAAACTAGGGGTGTGCAAAATATTTGGTACTACCAAATTATTTGGACCAAATACCAAATCAAATAACCGGTTTCCAAATCAAATAGTGTTTAAAACTATTTGTCAAATATTTTATTTCTTGACCAAATAATTTGATATTTGAAAATAGCTATAAAAAGTATTTGATAATATCAAATAGTTTGGTATTTGGTCAAATAGTTCCAAAATCAAATAATTTGGTGTCTTCAAATAGAATTTGTTAATTTCAAATATTAGATAAATTAATGTAAAATTTAATAAAAGTTCTGCTACTGCATGGAGGTCAAATAAAATAAAATTTATTTATTTTTTATTTGACCTCCATGCAGTAGCAGAACTTTTATTACATTTTACATTAAGATATTCGACCATGGAACAAAATTTTAGTATTTTTAATTAGATATATTAGTCAAATAATCAATTAACCGCTAGAAGTTGTCTGGGTTTTCCCGCCAAAAATTTTAAAGCTCGCGCGCTTTGGCCATTGGCTGAACAATGGAAATATGAAAGCGAAACTAAAACACAAAGCAAGAAGCATTATAAGCTGGACCAGTGTAAAAGAAACTTCGTTCTTTACTACTAGTTAGTCTATTGTTTTAGTTAAATTTATTATTATTTAAATTTATTTATGTTAAACCGGCATTAATAAATGCTTTTATTTAAATAGTTTGAGACTTAAGTTAATTAGAAAAGTTCAAGATTAGGACTTGAACAACTTACACTAATGGTAAGAAACAATTTAAAATTCCATTTCTATTAGACTTAATTGTCACTTAATACTTATAAATCTAGATAAAGGCACGGTTCACATATTTGGTTGGAGTAAATTAAACCTATAAAATTAGTTATTGGATATTACAATGGAATCACTTTATAATTAACAAACTATAAATAGGTTGTATAAAAAAAATATATAAAAAAGGGATGATATTATTTTTTATTGTCAGCGATGTAATTGTAAATATTGTAAGTGCTAGTATTGTTAACATTTGGGCCGAAAGCTACCTTTTTATGACTTGGTAATAAAGTATCTGTCTTTTTAATTTCTATTACTTAAATTTTAAAACCATGGATCGTAATATTAATATCTATAATTATAAATAGTTAAACTGAATAGTTTGATGATTAATTGATTAATGATAATTAAGATAGTTTCATTGAGTAATTGACTTATTGTTAAATATAAATGAAATGGAGGTTAAGTTATTTTACTTATTTAAATTGAAACTGGTTGTAGACAACTATTTGACACTATTTGAAAACCAAATTATTTGATATTTGATCTAGTATTTGATATTTGAATACTATTTGGTATTTGATCAAATATTTTTAACCAAATACTATTTGACCAAATTATTTGACTTTTCAAATATTTGATTTGGTATTTGATGATCTTAAAAAAATATTTGATATTTGATTTGGTCTCCAAAAAAAGGTATTTGCACACCCCTACAAAAAACTATTCCTAGATATCAAGTCATGATTTTCATAGACCCCGGAAAAGAAACAAGCTGACGTAATCCAAAAGTGAATTAAATTGGGAACCTTGGCTACGTTTAGGCGCTTCTACTGAATCTAGTACATCCCAGTGGCGGAAATCTTAGTATACAATTATCATTGTAATGGCGACCACCATTTTTAGGGAAAGAAAATTTGTGGCCTGGTTTTACTAAATCCAGGAAATCCAATAGGACAAATTTACGAGGAACCGTTACTTCGGGACATTATGGACTTTTGCGCGAAGTAATTATAATTTTAAGCCGTAAATATTTGGTTTATCACTGTTGGTTTATTTTTCCAGGGTGAAAATACACATTGTCATTGATGAAATTTACGCCAATAGCATTTTCCGAAACAAAGACAAGTTTAAAAGCGTTTTAAGTCTCAAAGACATTCCAGATTCAGACCGAACACACATGCTCTATGGAATCAGCAAAGTTAGTAAAAATGAATTAACATCTTGTTTATATAGTTCATTTTCCCTTGTCATCTGAATATGAACTAAAGAAGTAGATGCATCGAATGACAAAACCGAAACCGACCCTTCAAAGAGTAGGTTATTCACCGTAATTTTACGATCGAGAAGTTGCCGAACGTAACAAACGCGTATACCTGAAACGCGGTGACGTCTGACAAATGTGAATATGTGTAATGATATTTGGTTTAATCAACAACGAGAGGTTAACAACAACGTGAGTTTATTACGGACGCCATCTTACAACTGCCTAACTGTTTTATTCCGATGCGCGCGCCACCTAGAGGCGGTAGGCCAAACTATGAAAATATCTAGAACTGATATCACTACATCTTTCCTCTCAGATGGTTTCTTTACCAAGCATTTAAAATGTAATAACATAATTTAATTTGATTATACTGAAGTTTAACTTTAACTTCTAAACATGAAATAAAACTTAATTGAACGTGACGTCGAATATAATGTTCAGCTTATAAATCAAGTTTATGTGGCTTGCGTTTCACTCTTTCCGACTTTCTTTGTGGAACGGAAGTTGACCGGTTTGGCACTTGTGCTTGACGATCTCGGGGTGTGGAGATCTGAGGTGTGGAGATCTGCGGTGTGGAGATCTGCGGTGTGGAGATCTGCGGTGTGGAGATCTGCGGTGTGGAGATCTGCGGTGTGGAGATCTGCGGTGTGGAGATCTGCGGTGTGGAGATCTGCGGTGTTGGAATGGTTTCAGATGTCTGACTTTGGACGCCACGTCGTTGTGTAGCTTCACTCTGGACGGAACCCGAAATAACTCTTTTAGCAGTGTGCAAAGTCTCAGACGTTTTCAACAGTTGATGTCTATTTCGACGCAATATTGCTCCGTCTGTAGTTTCAACCACATACGAACGTATGGCGACTTTCTTCAACACCTTCGCTTTCCTTGTCCACTCTCCTTGACTGTGAATTCGAACCACTTCACCCGGTTTGAGCTCCGACAGTTCTTTTCCCTTTGTTGTTTGCTTTTGCTTCTTCGGATAAGTAACATTGCTTGCTTTGACGACGTAAGGTAGTCTTGTTCTACAATTTCGTCCCATGAGTAATTCCGAAGGTGATTTCCCACAATGCAAAGGAGTGTTCCGATAACTAAGAAGTCCAAGTTCAAAATCCTCATTGGCGTCTATAGCCTTCTTCAAAAGTCGTTTCGCTATTTGAACTCCTTTCTCTGCTAAACCGTTTGACCTCGCGTATCGCGGACTAGAAAGTGTACTCTTGAATCCATAGTCGATTGCAAACTTACGGAATTCAGATGAATCGAAGGGTACATTGTCGGACAGTAATTCCATTGGAATTCCATGGCGGGCGAATACTCGTTTGAGACTTTTTATTACTACATTTGCCGTAATTGTTTTAAGAGCTTCTACTTCAAGGTAGCTGGAAAAAGCGTCTATGACTACAATGTAGTTTTTTCCATTAAGCTGAAACAAATCTGTCGCGACTCTGTCCCAAGGACGATTCGGCGTATCACGCATAATGAGTGGTTCGTATTTTTGCGAGTACTGAAATTTATTGCATGTGCTACAACTCTTGCTTCGGCAATCGATGTCCGAATTTATGTTGGGCCAATAAACTGCCTGTCGAGCTCTTCTCCTACACTTTTCGATACCCATATGTCCATCGTGTATGACATCGAGAATCCGGCTTCTAAGGCTGACTGGTACAACGATCCTAGAGCCTTTGAGAATCAATCCGTCAAATTCAGTTAATTCCGATCGAACTGCTGCGTATGCGGAAATAGTAGCGTCTGAAGTGTCCCATCCATTTCTCAAATGATTTTTAATTTTATTTAACACGGTATCTTTCTCAGTTTCCTCTCGAAGACGTCGTAACATTTCACCACTTATTGGCAACGCTTGAACCACCGTGTTAATATGAATTTGAACTTCGTCGTTTACGTCACCTTCACCTGGCTTAACTGGTAAACTTGCTCTTGATAACGCATCCGCTATTACTAAGTCTTTACCAGGAGTGAACTGCAACTTAAACCGGTATTTCATGAGCTTAAGAAATAAACGTTGCAGTCTTGGAGGAACTTCGGCTAGTACCCGTTTCGTCATTGCGAGAAGTGGCTTATGGTCGGTTTCCAGTATAATGTCCTTGCCATAAATATAGTTGTGGAAACGTTGGCACCCAAATACCAATCCTAAGCTCTCCTTTTCTATTTGAGCATACCTCTTTTCACACTCTGTCAACGACCTGGACGCGTATGCTATTGGCTTCCACTCACCAGAGTATTCTTGTAAAAGAACAGACCCGAGACCGTGTCCCGACGAATCCGTGGAAACTTTCGTGTTTCTCAATGGGTCGTAGAACTGTAACACTGGTTCGCTGATCAATACATTTTTTATATACTCCCACTCTTTGTCGTGTTCAGGTTGCCACTGAGGATCAACGTCTTTCTTCAAGTAATTTCTGAGATTAACTGTGTTTGCCGATAGGCGTGGTATATACTTTCCTACAAAGTTCACAGTTCCAAGAGCTCGTTGCACGTCAGCCCTATTCTGTGGCTTCGGCATTTTCACTATAGCTTCCACTTTTAGCGGATCAGGTCGAATCCCTTCACTACTGATAACTTCTCCCATGTACGTTATTGACTTTTGACGAAATTCACATTTATCGGGATTTAGAGTAGCGTTTGCGTCGTCTAATCGTCTTAAAGCTTCGTGCAATCTTGTATCGTGTTCTGCAATGGTCTTTCCCCATACTAAAACATCGTCGTGCAGCGGCCTTGCGCCTTCCGCAGTATCAAATATTTGACTGTAAGCTTTGAAGAAAATCTCTGGCGCAATTGAGATTCCAAACGGTAACACCAGAAAACAATACCTTCCAAACGGAGTATTGAATGTAGTTAAAGGTTGACTCTCCGCATCCAAGGGAATTTGGTAGAATCCGGAGGCGGCATCCAGCTTAGAAAAGTATTTCGCTCCAGCTAGTTCAGACTGGATATCTTCCTTAGTCGGTATTTGATGATGTTCTCGGCATATGTTTTGATTTAAAATTTGAGGATCAAGACATAAACGTAATCTTTTATTTTTCTTTTCGAGTATTACCAAAGGGCTAACCCAGTCGGTCGGTTCGTCAATTCGTCGAATAATTCCACTTTCTTCAAGGCGATCTAATTCTTCTCGCAGTTTGCCCCGTAAGGCGTACGGTACTCTCCTAGCGGGTACAATAACTGGAACGGCGTCTGCCTTTAACGTGATATGACACGTAGTTTGCAAACATCCGATTCCCTTAAATACGGAGGGATATTTCTCGGTAACTTCCTTCCGTAAGGTGTCACTGTCTCTCGAGACTTCGTTCACGTGTGTTAGACACTTATTGGTATCATCAAAAGTAGTTTCTATCTCCAAAGCTTTTCTAGCGACTATACCCAAAGCTTCGCAAGTTTGTAATGAAAGAATTGGTGTTTCGCCTTTATCGACAATTACAATTGACGTAGCCACATTTTTGGAATCTACCATGATATGTAACAGAAACTCTCCGTAGGAATTTATCATGAACCCTCCGTAAGCCCTCAGCTTTAATTTTCGTCCAATTACTCTTGGCTTAGGCCTAAAGGAATCGTAAATATCCTTGGGTAAACAATTCACTTGAGCTCCAGTATCGACCTTGAACTGAATTATCTGTTTATTAAATTTGATCGGAACATACCAATCCTCGCAACTTATTTCTTTGCGACATTGAACTGTATCTATTATGAAGTCGGATTCGCTGTCTGTCGATCTGGTTTTAACTTCGCTTACAGCCTTTTTACTTCGGCATACTTTGGCAAAATGGTTCATACCGTCGCATTTATGGCATTTTTTACCATAAGCAGGGCATTCGTTTCGCTTGTGCGTATTCGAACATCTATTGCAACTTGTGATTACGCCGTCTTTACTATGCTGCGTCGTAGGCCCTTTATTATTTACCGTCTGTGAAGACGTAAACGGTTTCTTTCTATTTCGCTTCTTACGCGACTGCTTGTTTCGGACGAAATCAACATGTGCTTCGGATGAGTCACCCGCAACTGACTTGGCTACGCGCTGCTCTGACCAAGTCTTAACTTGAAGCGCCAAATTTTCAGCAGCCCGGCAAAGGTTCAATGTTCTATCAAGAGTTAAATTGTCTTCTGCCAATAATTTAGCACGCATATGAGATGGCACTCCTGCTATTATTTGATCTCTAATCATCGATTCCTCTATAACTCCAAAATTACATGACTTCACTTTTTTCCTCAAGGTCACCAAAAATTCATCAACAGACTCGTTTTCTGACTTTGTTAAATTTCGGAAAACCCAACGCTCATAGCTTTCATTCTTTTTAGGCGTACAATGGGCCTCGAACTTGAGAACGACATTCGCATACGTTTTAGGGGTTTGAGCATCGAAAACAAAAGTGTTATAAACATCTATCGCAGACTGACCTGCTACAGTTAGCAATAAGGCTATTTTCTTACTGTCAGATCTTGCGGTGCTTGGAGACGTAGCTTCTTCAAAAATTTCGAACCGCTGTATAAAAACCTGCCATGCTTGATTGGCGTTGCCGGTGAATTGTAGTTCGTCCGGTTGTCGTAGACCCTCCATTCTCTTTCAAATTTTAGTTAGATTAGAATACGTTGAAGGCGAAGAGTTAATCGTAAATTCTGGCACCATGTAATGATATTTGGTTTAATCAACAACGAGAGGTTAACAACAACGTGAGTTTATTACGGACGCCATCTTACAACTGCCTAACTGTTTTATTCCGATGCGCGCGCCACCTAGAGGCGGTAGGCCAAACTATGAAAATATCTAGAACTGATATCACTACAATATGACCATGAAAAAAATAAAAAAAGCTAACCGAACTCAGTTACTCGTCTAACATTGTTATCGAACACGCAGTCGTATATTAGCTCGAACAAAGACCAAATTTCGCAGTGGCAATGGATAAAAGACCGAGACGAATATAACCTTCAGAGGCCATAAACACTTAAAAATTTGTGCCTTCATGTATATCTGAACTCAGTGGCGTAGCCAGGGGGGGGGCACAGGGGGCACATGCCCCCCCGAAACGTATGGTCGTACGTACAAATATTTTTATTTTTTTACTTTTTTTTCAATGGTGTGCCCCCCTCCGAAACAAAATCCTGGCTACGCTACTGTCTGAACTTGAGAGATATTTTCCGCGAAATCTTTTTGGGTCCCTTATATTTCGGGTATCCTTACGCTCCACAGGCCCCCAAGGCAACTCTATTTGTAGTTTTGCATCATATGGTCCGTAGCAAATCTGGCAATGGGACATTTCAATGGTGCCTCCTTCCCTTGATGTTCTAAGCAAGTGCTTATTTTGCTTAAGAGTGAATACAGCCCTGGAAAAGGCTAGCCTTCGATTCGTTAAATTTAGACATTTCTGTCTAACTAGCTTTGAGCACCCAATTTTTTTAAAATACTAAACTATCGAGCTATCATTCAATCATTGTTGTAGTCGGGCCAGGGCGCCACCCCGGTGCTTTTTTCAAAGGCGGGGCCCCGCCTTGGTTTATTTCCTATTTCATTTTTACAGGGCGAACCCTGCCTCTTTTTTTCCATCTTGCTAGGGCGCGCCTTGCTTCTATTTTGTAAATCATTGGCACTGCAACCTGCGTACTAAATTTTTGTTTATTAACAATAATGATTTTTAGTAATTTTATCCATTGATCTTCACGTTTCCTACTTTACTGCCAGCCTGCATAAAAACCCTGTAACTGTTTTAGATACTAAATGTCTTAACAGTGGCGGCCTAAGGGGGGGGGGCGGTCTGCCCCGGGTACCAGGCAGCAGGGGGTGCCATCGGAGAAGCTCGAGGGGGGGGGGGGTGCAAATCAGAACAATTAAATTTGAAGAAGACGGACCCGTGAAAACTTCTGCACGGTCATGGGGGGTGTCACAAAACACTGCCGCCGCCCCGGGGACCCAGCCTTCTTAAGCCGCCACTGTGTCTTAAGCTAAAATAAGAGCTACAATATTAGTTTTAAATACGCAATTTTTCTTCAGGATTTCAGCTTAACTAAGTTTCGAGTGGGCTTCGTTCACACCAACAACAAGGGTATTAGAAATGGATGGACCGCCATAGCTCCGTGCCAAGCCATCGCCTATCCCATCGCCATCTCCACTTGCAAGCTGCTGGAGGATCTGACTTGGTGTGACAGCTTCTTTCAGGAGTCAGCGTCGAGGCTACTTAAAGGCTACGAGTTGGTCTCCTCGCAACTGACCGCCATGGATCTCAATTACATTCATTCGGATGCAGCCTTCTTCATTTGGGTCGACTTCACCAAAGTAAGCTGGATTGAAATTTGAATTAATGCTATCGTCCATTATTGTCAATGTTTGAACTAGATTTGATAATCAGGCATACTAAAAAGTTTTAGTGTTCAAGAAGTCTTCTTAGTTCTTGAATTTCTGGTAACAGTTTTGATGATTATTTCAGTATTGCAAATCTGCAACTGGTGAATCAGAAAGGGAGCTGTTTCAAGCGATCGTCGACGAGTGCCAATTGTACATAGCGCCATCCAGCGGATTTAAAAGCGAAGAAAAAGGCTGGTTTCGCGTCCTTTTCACCAGACCGCTGCTCGAACTTCAAGAGGGTCAGTTCATTAAGCTTTAAATGAAAAACTAACCATTTAATCAGTTAATTATTAGTACATTAATATTGGTGTCAATTAACAACATTTGTCCAAATCCATGACAGGTTTGAAGCGAATAGGAGAATTTCTCAAGAAACGAAAAGTTTACTCATAATTTTAAATGTATTCGCAATACCAGAAGTATATAATAAATCTATTACGAGAAAGGTAACCATCTTCTTATGCTGCTAATTTTTGTCTGTAGGCCTTTGCTGATGTTTCAAAAGACCATTTGGTACAAAATATAGTTCGAAGTGAAATAATCATATGTTACATTGCTAAGTTGGTAATAAATGATTTTTATGTATGAAATTATTCCTATGCTATGCAGTGTAATTTTTACACATCATGCCATAAAGTTGAGCCATAATACGGTGTACTTAGGGAAGTTTGGATCGGGAAATTGGCGACCATTGAAAAGTGCCGGGAGCCTGCTTAGGTTAAAATTAGTAAATGGATGCTTCTGGTTTGAGATATATATTATAATCGTTTGTTGATACATACAACGCAAGCTCTTGTATTTTCGCAAAATTTCATAATAAATGAACATGAACCTAATTTACTTAATTAAATTATTTAAATAGCTTATGATGTCAGAAAATCGTTGTTGAGATATTTTTAATCCTATGTTTCTATAGGCGCTTGAAATGCGTATGGGTGGCGCTATGGAAAACCTACAAAGACGAAGTTTGGACAACCACCCAAGATACAATTTTTCGAGTTTTCAAGGGCCTTCATTTAGGACCACAGGTGCAGTTTGATTTTGGAACCCTTCATTTTATTGTATATTGCATTTGATATAAGTATTTAATTTTTCACCAAAAATCCGATTTCAAAATACTGGCTCCCTCCGATGTTTTGAAATCCACTTTTTTGCTAAAACAATTAAATAAAAGGATAGGATTAAACTATATAAAATGTAATATATAATTTTATCCTCTTATATCCAACAATAGAAGGTATATAACTGACAGAGGGAATTTCTAAGGGTGTGTTTATTGTAACCTCTAAGTTTTGGAGCCTCGTATCAAAATAACCTTTGTAAAAATGAACCAAAACGTTCAATTTACCCCAAAATATGTTTTTTTTTGTTTGAGAGAATAAGTGCAAGTGACTGCAAATCATTTCAACCATATATTGTAGATTTCCAGGATATTACGTTTATAAAACTTGTGAAGTGCCCCACTTAGATCATTCAAGATTTTTTAATTTTTATCATCTTTTCTCACTGCTACTAAATATGACAAGCTACTACTTTGTCTTACTATTGCTAGATTGTTGTTGTACCAGCTGTATTTATTCAGAATCGTTACGAGTCCATTGTGTAATGGTCTTTAGAGAAACCATATCTCGATGACTGATTGAAGAGTATTTGATAATTGATGTTTCCATAACGTCCCCATCAAAGTCAAATATAGAGTTTGTGCTTCTGCTAATGAACTTAATGCCATAGCAGTTGTCAAGGTTCTGTCAGCAACGTTCGCTTAGAGGGGGGGGGGGGGGGCATTCAGTCGGGAGGATTCTATTAAATTAATTATTGAGTACGAAAAGTGGCAAATGTCTGAGTACGCGAGTTTGTGGATGGATATTAAAATACAACTTGGAAAGGGTAGTTAAACCTTAAGAGATATCTTAATGCGTCAGTGGTTTCGAAAAAGGGAAAAAGATCGAGAAAAGTCCTACCATAAGTTAGTTTGTCACTTTGGGGAATATTTTACTAGTAACCGTATATAGCCTCAAAATTTGTTTCTGCCCAAATACACGCGAAGTTAAATGTAACAAACGAACAGTGGCGTAGCTAGCATGGGTGACACTCGGAGCGGATATCATGGTGGGCTACTTACTAGTCTCTATAGTTTGTGTTTTCACGGTCGGGTGTCACCCCCAAATCACGCCCCCCCTAGCGACGCCACTGCAAACGAATAACATGAGAAGCAGAGCCGGCCCTACCATAGGGCGAACGGAGCGGCCGCTCCAGCCGCCAAGTGTCAGGGGATGCCTCAGTGCTAAAGAAAAATGAAGGAAAAAAATTCTATTAGGGGCAAGCGATGGGGGGCGCCATGATCGGATCTCACTCCATTTTAAAACTTGCCTCAGGCCGGCACTGATTGATTAGCATAGAAAGGTGGAATTCTTCTCTCCTAAGAAATATGTCATACACTTCTGACCTATTTTAAATTTTGAAACCCAATGTTATATAGCTTAATTATGGTAATTTAGAATGCTACTTATTACAGACCAAAATATAGGTAATCAACGTTCAATGCAATAAATGTACCATGGACTGAGCTGACTCCAGCTTCCAGCCAGTTTCATTTTCTTCAACACTAGATTGAAATAAATAATTGACCGGAATCGAATCGATTTTAGGTAAATTATTCAAATAGAAACAATGAACAGACTAAAATGAAAGTTTTAACCTTTTAAAATAAACAATGGAGAGCTTAGGAATAACGCCTTAATTTTATCATATTTACTGACATAAAACGAAAACACCTCAAAAAGTGATATGAAATAAAACACTAAGAACAATTCCCTTCGGAACCTTAACAGAAATAAAGAATTTTATTTGCATAACAATCGGTCTACTTCGCAGTTCATATTACTCTTTAGTCCAAGGAAAATACTGGAAATTAATAAATAGTTCATTGTACCAACAAGGCCAGGAAAAATTATTTGGCTGTTCAAAATACCTCCATTTCCGAGCCAATATAAACTGCCTCTACGAACGAGGAAATTAAATCACGGTAGCTAAGAACTTTAGCTTCAAGTTTATAAATTATTAGTTTAATATCGCCAAGTTCAAGGAAATTGTATGGAAAACATTACCAGTTCGTACTTTCGACTTTTCAAAGTGTTCGGTTTCTTTCAATATTTGATTGGAATACCGTACGCTCATAATAATAAAATCTGTACTCTCTGGTTCATTCGGATCTCAACGGTAGTTTAATTTGGGGCAGCCATTTACGGTTACTTTTCGCTAGTTGCTCAAATCATGGAAGAATTCCTAACCAGAATCTCCGATATCTCGTTAGAAGTTCGCAAATTTTCAACTTTGTACATCTTCAGCACCTGCGTGTACTTTTTCTTCAACGGGATCTACCAGGTCGTAGTCCCCGGATGGATTTGGTGGACCCGAAAAAACTTCCAATCGGATGTGAACGACATCATTACGCTACATAGACGTTTGGAGAAATTACGTACAAAAAATACCGTGGCGACTAAAATGAGACTCGGATTGCTACTGCTCGTAGTCATATTGGCTTGGTCCGTCTACAACGCCGTCTGCTCTTTGCTCATGATGCCTTTTGAAGTAGCTTTCAAAGGAAGTAACCCTATTTTCGTGATATTTCAATTATCTTCCTGCATTTTCATGGAAGCGTATTCGAACTTGATCAGATGCGCGCCATTCCTGTTGTATTTGTATTTCGTAATTTGCTACCAACATTTGGTAGAGGTCATGAGGGCCAATATCGCGCGGACTCTTCGACAACCGCGATGTCACCAGATATCGCATTCGATATCGCAAGTTGCGTTGTACGAGGAGTCGGACTATCAATTACCCAAAAATTTGCTTTATTGGAGAATCCAATTGTCGAAACTGCAGTGGAACTTGTCGAACTTGAACAAGAAACTGGGAAAACTTGTCCTGCTGGATTTCACCGTCAACGTGGCCATCTTTTGTTGCACTATCTACTCGTTGACCAAAGACTTTCCAGCGTTCATAGAGGGGAAAGTGAAGATCTTTATGTACGTGCAGTCTATTAATGGTTGCATTAAGGAAATCGTCACCTTGATTGCCTACTGTGTTTCGGTTGAAGGATTTTACAATGAGGTAAGACCAAGATGTTGACGGAATAGCTACCATTAGTGCAAAATAACTTTCACCTAACGCTATCGTCTCCTTTTCCCCCATGCTAACCATCTTGATGATAATCTGACCAATTCGCTTTTTTCACTAAATAGTTTTGGGCAACCTTTCGAGCCCGATTACTAGACCAAATTTTCTGTCTGATAATTTGAAACATTTCTAAATTTGTTTTTTTTTTGACAAATTTCCGCGTCTGTGAACTGAGCAAAGTCTACCAATTTGACAAAATTTCGAGTCTAATTAATGTATAATGAAAAAATTCAAGACTGTCATTTGAAAAAATATTTAGCCCTAAAATAATTTAGTTTTCATATTGGCTTTGTCATCTGAAAAATCACAAAAGAAGATATCGAAGAAGAACGAAAATTAGGTTAGCTCGGCTGGAGTATTTAATTTGACATAACTTAGCGTACTTTAATTTCATATTTGACACAACAGAAATTCAAATTAATTAAAAGAGAAAATAGGTCCAAAATTATAAAAAAGTCTGGGGTGTTGATGTTGAGTATCAGTAATTCGTTCGTAATACGGAACAGTAATTATCGTATTTTGATTATCAGTTCATGGTTATTAAATTTAAGGTGAATTACATTTAGTAACGATAGCCATAATTTAAAATAAATATTTACTGAAAATATATATTTATTTTTTCTAAGTTATAAAAGTAAATATTTTTTAAATTACTTCTATAAATAATCTATCCCACCATTTTTACTTAGTTTTACGAGCTTCTATTTATCTGCAATAGAGGACGCTGTTGACAACAAAAAAACCCCTCTTTTACCTACGCGGGCGGGGGGGGGGGGGGGTCTAACTTATTATGGAGCACTCGTTTTGAGACACAATCCAAGGGATTGGCGCGTATTGGTTTCACGTACAGTGTCAGCCGATGCCGCCGTGTCGTGCAGAACTCTTTACCAGTTAGGTTTATAAATATCAATGATATCTAGTTCGACGCTACATTTACCGGCCTGGGTGTCCCCATATTTTTTTTTCAATCCGAGCCCCAGAAGTGGGCGTTTGCCGAATTTAGTGTTTTTCCTCTTTTCGCTTTATGCATTATCTATTTTATTCAAAATTAAGTCTGATAAAGTTTAAAAATATATTTTTGGTTAGGTCAGGACCATTTTTATTTATATCTTCGGTTATATCAGTAAATATTAATTTTAAGTAAATTTTGGGGGGTATCTTACGGGACCCCTACTTTCGTGTAAAACTCTACATAAGGTTCCTTAAATTAAGTCCAATTTTCATGAAAGTTATATTTTTGAATGGCTGGGGCTAAATTTAACCTAGATTTGGAATGGCGTAAATTAATTTTTATTAGAAGTAAGGTTTTTTGGACAGCGTATACGAACCCCCGAATATATAAATTGAGTAACGTTATGAAGTATGATCATTTGCGAAATAGTATTTCGTTAAAAATAGTCAAATTAAGTGTAATCATAAGTAACGTAATTTATATTATAGCTATAAGTTATTTAAGTATGTTTATTGGAGAGACAGGGAAAATTATATTTTTCGTTGTTATTTGTGAACTACGTTTTCGGTTGCATTAAAAATTTGAATTTTAAGTGAGATTTCTGGCCAAACGGCGGAACCCCACAACACACGAACACACTATTGTGATATTTGAATTAAGTACCAATTGATACAGGCGCCATCTAACTCCAAAAAAATTCGTTCGCGTTTCGCTAGCATATTTCCAAAACCAGGTAACTCGAACATTTCGGTTTGTCTAAAAATTAATTTTAATAAAAGTGTTCGCGTTTCGCTTCTTTTTTCCAAAACCAGGTAACTCGAAAAATTCGATTTGTCTAAAAATTTATTTAAAATAAAGTGTTCGCGTTTCGCTTCTTTATTTCCAAAACCAGGTAACTTGAAAAATTCTTTTTCGATAAAATTCCTCTTGGGTTTGTTAAGTGAACATACAAGGTGATTGGAAATTTGTTCAAATTAAATTTTAATATTTAAAGGAAAAGTCCAGGTTGGGTAAAACTTGGGTCTATTTGAAAGATCATGTTTAAATATACTCAAAAATATCAGTCGTAAAATTGTATCTTTTGTTAATGACGATAAATTAATTTTTAAACGAGCGAAATTTACCCGCCAGGCCAGCTGCCATTTTCTTTCGCCTTTCCTCGGCAGACCGGGAACAGAGTGCTGTTATAGCGCGAACAGCGCGTGATTAAATTAAACGTCACCGCGAAACAAAATGGCAGATCGCTTGGCGGGTAAATTTGGCTCGTTTAAAAATTAATTTATCGTCATAAAAATAAGATACAATTTTAAGACTGATATTTTTGAGTTTATTTAAACATGATCTTTCCAATAAATCCAAATCATACCCAACCTGAACTTTTCCTTTAAAATAAAGTTAATACATCTAGGGGATTGTGTGTACTTAAATGTCCGTGACATCTTGTTTAAACCTTCTAAAAGTGCCATCACCCTGATCTGTCTGCGCGAGAGGTTTGATTATAATCACTGAAAGTGGTTTTCAACATGTAAGAAACCTCAATGATTCTAACGCTGTACCAATTTATCCATATTTTACGGGTTTATATTTTTATATTGATCGCGCAGTCGCTAGTTTCGCCACGCTTTCTATTCGCGTTGTTGTTACTACTTTTCGAAACGACTGGGAAAATTTTAAGTTAACGTGTTGTTCAATCTTCGTATCGTCCACTATATACTACATGAAAAGGGTAATCTATGGCCCATCGCTTAACAATACTTTCAATGAAATAAATTCGGTTATTGATTTCTATGGAAGGTTATTAAAGACCGGAAATGATTTTTATTTGTTGCAATATTTATGAGTAAATATTGAACAGTTTTCCGATTTTTCCATAATCAAACAATGTTTTCATCGACTTATATTATTGTATTGACACACCCAAAATAGCAAAACGTCGTTAAGTTTAATCTTAAAAATACAAAGTTAAGACTTCAATGAAATTTTAGCGATGAATTTTTTCATTGCACGTTACAAAGTCGCTTTGGTGTTATTAATTTCCAAGAATCTCCAAAAAGGAATCGAATTCCGGTTCTACTCCACTAAAAATTACCATAACGTCTATTTAAGCGCTAAGCGGGCATATGTACCCAGTCGATACCTTTGATGTTTAAAGAAAATTTTAAATTTTGAACTATTTGAAACCAAAGATCAAAATCGATATGAAAAAAGCGACAAATTGCAAAGAAGACTCTTGTTGTGAAAGCTTTAAATTCTATGTACTGTCAAACTACTTCATCGGTTTACCTTATGGCAACAGAAAACCGTTAGAAGCGTCGAAACCATGCACAAAGGATCTCTACTGTTTTGCGTCTCTTTTGCTATTGGGTTCGCCGTTTGCAGTTATACTCCAAATTCCTATTGGATTACGAAGCTTTCGATCAACAAATCGTTATACCGGAAGAGTTTAGAAAAAACCCAGTATCACGTTCAACTTGACTGGGTACTACAGCTATTCCGATTACATTTATAAAGTAATTTTGACGATTTACTTGTGGCACAATCGAAAAAGACACGCCAAGTTAATTGAAATTGTTGACGATTTGAAAAATCTTAAAATGTTAGATGATTTCCTCGATGCCGATTTTGAGAAACTGGTTCGGAAGAATGGTAGGCTCCCCGCCAGCAATAGGTACAAGTAGGCACGTGCCTACGTTGAAAAAGTGTAGGCCTACTTGGGGGCCTCCAAATTTTTAAAAAGGTGCCTATGATTTGGCCTCCAAAATCGAAATAAACTTTCAGTTCGTAAGATTTTTACATTTGGGCCTTCTAAAAATGCTTATTTAGAAAGCAGGTTTCTTTGCCAATTTCAAGAGGGTTAGAATGAATGACCGCGTTTCCAGATTTTTCCCTTAAAAACTTGATCTTTTGAATCGACTGAAATACTACATGCTAGGCAGAAAGGTGCACCTGACACCTGTTTGCCGTGGTGTCATTGAGAAGCTACAACACACTGTGTTACACCGATAAGCAACAAACACAGCACCCCACAAAAGGATAACGCAACCCGTCAAAAGTCGCGCATTTCCTTTTTCAAGACTACTAAGCTATTACAAACAGTCTTTTTCAAGACACATCGGATTTTGAGGTGTTGAAGGATAAACCGGAATTTTTTGCCAAGATTCAACTTTAGAGAGATCCTGTTGTAACTCGGCGTTAGATGTGTTTGTACTAAGAATTTTGATAAGTTTTGTGTCATCTGCAAAGAGACTGGGGAAAGAATGGTCGACAGCTGAAGGTAAACTATTGATGTATATTGCAAATAAGAATGGTTAACATTAGGAGCGCACAGCTATGAAATTAGATATAAGAAAGGTATAAATCATTTTAACATCAGGGAATGGTGCAAACAAAGCGATTAGCCAGGAGCAAAGTTTGGTGGCCAGAATTGAACACCAACATTGAGGACAGAATTAGAGCACGTTCAAGTTGTCAGCAAAATGCAACCACGCCAAAGGCTGAATACTTGAAGTGGCCCGAGGAGATCCAACCGTGGACTCGTGTCCATATAGACTTTGCCGGACCGGTAAATGGGAAATATTTATTAATATTAGTGGACTCTACCTCGAAATGGATGGAAATCGGAGTCACTTCAACAACCAGTTCAGCCGTAGTCATCACATTCTTACGAAAAAATTTGGCACGTTATGGAATTATGAAGACCCTGGTGAGTGATAATGCCACTTGTTTCACAAGTAACGAGTTCCAAATCTTCACGCAGAATAACGGCTTCAAGAATTTTACCATTGCACCGTATCACCCTGCTTCAAATGGTCAGGCTGAAAGGGTGGTGCGTACCGTGAAGACATTATAAAAAAAAATAGATGGTATTTCTAACTCTGCCATTGATGTCATTGACGAAGGTTTAAAAAAATTCTCAAATGGATCTCTAGACGTAAGACTAGCAAGATTTCTCATAAACTATCGCCACACTCCGCAAATTAGTGGTAAATCTCCATCGGAAATCATGTTTGGAAGAGAAATCCGCACCAAACTTGACATGGTCCATCCAACAAACTTTAAAGAGGAGAGAGGTAATGAGAATATCAACATCGATAAACCTATAATTGAAATGCTAGAAGTAAATAATAATAGCGATAAAACCATTAGTAAAAATTAGTGATGTTACCTATAAGTTTCATCCTAATCAAAAAGTCTTTGTAAAAAACTATGGTAAGGGAGAAAATTGGATAGAGGGAACTGTAAAAAATCTATCGGAAATATGATATATGGGATTGATATTGGGAGAGGTATTATTAGAAAACATCAGAACCAATTGAGACTAAGGAGTGAGAAGTTATTAAAACCAACCGTGTCTGAGACATCAACAACTGGAGCCAGTAAAATGAATCAAAATCCAGATGCAGGGTACAGATCAGTATTACAACCACTGATCCAGAGTCATCAACAACCACCGATCCAGAGTCATCAACAACCACCGATCCAGAGTCATCAGCAACCACCAATCCTGAGTCCTGACAATGAATCTCCAAGCTGGAGTAGCAAATCATCACCAAGTCTATCACCGAGTCGCAATCCTATCTTATTACCATGACAAGACTCGAGACCAGAGCAACAGCCTACCACAAGCATCTCTATTCCTAGTGTAGCCACATCATCAGAAGGAGCCCGATCAAGGATACTTATTAGACAAGATTTCGACAAAGAGCCTCAGTCGAGTAGACACAGACCACACGTACCAGTCGAAGACGTAAATCAATTAAAAGACTTAATTTATGAACTGAAATGTTTAATCGTTAATGTAGTTAAAATACACTATAATCAGTCTATTTAAAAAAGAGGTGATGTTATGAACTATAATAGCCAGGGGGCGCCACTGGGTGGGGAAGCTGAGGGAGCTCTAGTTTTATGACCACCTAAACAGTGGTCTACCGGCTGCCGACATGTTCGGTACTCTTACTTAAAACTTCATATGTAAAAATCATCATCATCATGGAAATAAATCTTATAGCTTCAATAGAGAGTGTTTATTTAACATGAACAAACACATCAGATTGATTAAATCTAGATTAGATTTTTTAATCTTGATTACCCTGATTTAGTCTTAGTTCCTAAGTTTCTGACTATATATTTTCATGTTTCTCTGATTGGAAATTAATTGTATGGTTAAGTTTTAAAAAGTGGTTAGCTAGTGTAATTTTTCAGTTCAATAATAATAAAATAATAAACCACTAAATCATTAAAAGACTGATTAACCCAACGACTAATATTCTACTTTAAGTGTGTCTTATGTTGCTTTTTGTAATATATAACTAACGACGCTTTAACAAACGAGCAAAAGATCATATCGCTGACGTCAGATTTTAACTGGATTTTATTGGTTTTAGCAATAAGACTAAATCAAGGTGAACGCAAAATTTCAGCCGGGCTGCAACTTTTGCGACGCATTGAGTTAAATTTTTCACTTAAGTTATGGGATTAAAATACCAGTGATGTGTTTCAGGTTCGAAATTGTTTCCAAGAAGTGGCTTCACTGAAACAAGACATCCCCTGTAATCCTGACGTCCAACATCAGGTAATATCTAAGTGTTAAATGAACCTCAGAATATGATAAAATATCATTTGCCCTACTTCTTTCTGGGCGTACTTCGAGTTTGTCTGCTTCTTTCTAACCTTTTTACTAACGAATTTACTATTATTTGTCAATGAATTTACTTTTCTTTGTAGATTAATCTGTTTTTTTTTGTAGAGGAATTTACTTTTCTTTGTAGATGAAGCTGTTTTTGTAGAGGAATTTAATTTTCTTTGTAGATGAATATGTTTTTTGTAGAGGAACTTACTTTTCTTTGTAGATGAATCTGTTTTTGTAGAGGAATTTAATTTTCTTTGTAGATGAATCGTTTTTTTGTAGAGGAACTTACTTTTCTTTGTAGATGAATCTGTTTTTGTAAAGGAATTTACTTTTCTTTGTAGATTATTTTTTTTAGATTAATCTACTTTTCTTTCTAGATGAATTAACATTTATTTGTTGATGAATTCACATTACTTTGCAGACGAATTTACTTTTCTTTGTTGATAAATTTACTTTTTATTTGTCGACGAATTTACTTTTCTTTGTTGATAAATTTACTTTTTATTTGTCGACGAATTTACTTTTCTTTGTTGATAAATTTACTTTTTATTTGTCGACGAATTTACTTTTATTGGTTGGTAATTTTTTTTCTTGGTAGATGAATTTACTTTTTTTTGTTGATAAATTTACTTGTATTTCAAGATCAATGTAGTTTTCTTCGTAGATGAATCTGCTGTTGTCCATGGAAAAATCGGGCTCGTTCTTATTCACCGCTGACGGATTTTTCGTTTTGAAGAAATCGCTTTTACCAACTGTAAGTTTCATTGTCGTACCATTAACTTGTGAAAACAATTGGGGAAATAGAGAGATAAAGCCTGTACCAAAAAACGTCTGAGAAGATCATGTATTGACTAGTTAGTGAAACTGCATGATAAGGCTACTTCTATACGAGTAAACGTTATTTATTTCTGGTACGGGCTTAATAAACGACAATGTAGCTTCAAGATATAAGTTTAAGGAAATGGTATGGTATTTTTTATTTACTTTTGATAGAAGGTCAATTTGCGTGGCCTGGTGAATATATAAGTTAAGTGACAGAGCACAGAGAAGTCTATTACAAGGCTATAGAATACCCCAAATCATTTTCACTTTCTCGCATGCGTGTCCGTGCTTGCTTGCTCGCGATAAATAATATGAAATGATCCAGAGACCTTTGAAAAATTAACCATATAGACCAACTGATTTAAGATTCTTTGGTGAAAAATTTAACCGCTTTTCCATGAAATGAAAGTATTTAGTATATTAGTCCAATAATATAATTTCTGAATTTCGATATCACCGGATTTCTTGGGATTCCTCATTAAAAGGATCTTCATAGCAAAACGATTGATAGTGGCTCATGCAATCCGTGTAATTTTGAATTTTATCGATTCTTAGATAACCGGAGTCATTCTGACATACACCGTTATCCTGATTCAGACTGGTTGATTCCAATTGTCACTCGCCGATGGAATAACTCGGTGGCCCTAAGAAGATGTTTCGTCAGGTTAACTAGACAAAGCATACCGAACTTCCGTTGAAACCTCTAAAAGCTTCGTAAAGAGATAATATTAAAACTATAAGTATAAATAAATAATAAAACACTTTTAAATATTTTTCATTAGATAACTTAAGTAGATTTAAGAGCCGCGGAATCGTTTGAATTTCACAGAAACATGTTTGGAAAAATGGCAGAATAAGATTTCTTTCATGTGTTATTACGATGTATGGCTCGCGACTTAAATCCACAACGTCTACACCTGTTTTATAACAGTGATGGGCACTTCCGATAGCGAAGCACTCAGCTCGCACACCGCTCGTGGTCTCACACGTGTTAACCGCTCACGCTCTCAACATTTTGAGAACCCGAAACGAATAGTATTAGTTTTGAAAATTTTCGTTGCTTTGTAAATGCGAACGCGTACCGGCGAAATGTGGGTATAATATCGGATGGAAAATAAGTTCAATTTCGAGCGCTTTTCCGCGTTGCAGCTTGTTCGGTGTTATATATAACTTTTCGTCGTTTATAGATAACTTCTACCGTTCATAGATAATTTTCATCGTTTATAGATACGTTTTAATCGTTTATAGATAACTTTTTACCTATCATAGAGAAATGTTTACCGTTCGTAGAGAACATTTTTAACTCTCGTAGATACCTTTTTACCGTTTATAGAGATCTCTCGTGTAAGCAAAGAGTATAAAAACTACGTAACCTAGAGATATAATGACGGTCGAAAGCAGTAAAGGAAGTTGTAGCAACCGGGGGGGAAGGCACTCAGTGAATTTGCACTTCAAATTTCGGTACCGCAGCGCCACTACGGCAGTATTTAGTACAATAAATAATAAAACTGGAGAAAAATGGCAGTTATGGTGTTGCGGAGGTGCTAAATTTGGCATTTTGGATATTTAATTGTCTAATATCTGTCAATTCAAAAAAGTGACAGTAATTGGTTACTGTTTCGTGATTTTTTTAGTTAGAATTTGTGGATTCGTTGTTTCGGTGTTTATTTTCAAAAAGTGAAGAATAAGGCGTTTGTTCTCTAACGTTGCCAAGTCCTAAAGGTAACCAATTCCCTAAGGAATTTTCAAGAATGTTGAACTAAATCAAAATTATTGCCACTTAAAACTGCCGTAGTGGCGCTGCGGTACCGAAATTTGAAGTGCAAATTCACTGAGTGACTTCCCCCCCCCCCGGTTGCTACAACTTCCTTTACTGCTTTCGACCGTCATTATATCTCTAGGTTACGTAGTTTTTATACTTTTTGGTGTAAGCTTATGGTGAAAATAATCTCTCTTACGTAGATTCTACGTCGTAGAAAATGTTGGCCGATTCCCCGTAATTTAGCTTCGCGATTTCGGAGATAAATTTCGCCCGCCGTCCACAGACATTTGTCTCTTGTTATATGTATTACTAAAAGTCTTTTTGGGACTATGCATATTACTCTATTAGAACAAAAACAGTTCTTCGAACTGAAAAAACAGTTTAGAGCTCGTTAAATGTGCAGCCATTATTTTTATTGTTGATTAATATGTCAAATTCATTTAAAGTATTAAAAAATATTCCTGTGAACAACAGAATGACGTCATTCCGCCTTTCAAATCACAGTCCACTGCTCCTCCAATTTTTAACACAAAATCTTTGATCCGATTTTGCCCACAAAGGTATCCATATTTATATTTATTTTCTTCCCTACACATTTAACATAAAAATTTAAAAATTTATTCTTATTATTATTTTATTTTTGTTGCAGATTATTGCAATAAATAATAAATAATAATAAATTATAATTAGTTTATCATTGTAATGTTATGTTTTAGGTGCTACTCGGCTCTCATCAACCCAAAGAAGTTCACTTAACACCGGATATTTAGTCAAGTACACTGTTAAAAAATTGTTCTTATTTGAACAAATCGCCGTTCAGAAGGTTGTCCCTGTAACAGAACGCCATTTTGTTCTAATATGAACAAAAAATATTCGTTCGATAAAGAACGATGGTTGATGGTTCAATATTGAACTTAGATGTTTTTTATTGAACAAACCTTCTTTGTTCAAATTAGAACGCTTTGCGTTAACTAATAAAACCTTTTTCATAGCGCAAAAGTTATTATATTCAATTCTCAGCCTTAAGGCCGAGAACTGGTAACAAACGATGTTAGAATTTATTTCTATGCTGAAAACGTCAAACCAAATTGCAGTATATTACGAAATATTTTCTGTAAATTTTAATTCTGGAACTTGGGCAATTACATTTCCGAACGAATTTCGTGTACCTTGCCAATTAAATAAAAATAAACTTAAAAAAACGGTGCGTGTCCTATAAATTCGGACCTTTCACAACCCTTTTTCGTTTTCCACTTCATTAGGACACGGAGGTTATTTATATCGTTATTTGTGTGAAGTTTCTTTTGAATAGATGGGGTAGTTTCTGAGAAACAGCGTTACAGATCTAACTCCATTTGAGTCGCTAGTGAAGGAGCTACGCTCTAACAATGAAATTGAATATTCGGTAAATTTCCAAACACACTGTACATACAACTACAAAAACAACTTCATTACAACATGTTCTTACTCACCCTGTAAATAAATAACTACGAGTAATAGTTTAATCAACCAGTACACTAACTTAAA
Organism: Leiobunum rupestre; assembly: GCF_980474605.1. Taxonomy (NCBI): domain Eukaryota; kingdom Metazoa; phylum Arthropoda; class Arachnida; order Opiliones; family Sclerosomatidae; genus Leiobunum; species Leiobunum rupestre. The sequence goes on from NC_143394.1 coordinate 841,908, forward strand.
ACAACATAATAATGTACGAAAAAACTACCTATAACAAAGCGCACTCTAAACCACTCATTTATTACTATATGGATGTTATACTTGTTTGTTACTTTTGGCCCTACGAAGTTTTCCGCAAAATAGTGTCACACTTATTTGTTACTTTTGGTCATACGTTGAAAGTGTCACGCTTATATGTTAGTACCTGTACATGAAACCAATACAAAGAAATCCATTTAGGATTGTGTGTAAAACCTGTTCTAAGGGGAACGATCTCCTAGCTATTGGAACGAATCTATTCTATTGTGTAGTTTACAAGCCTTCCTCCAGAGGGCGAAAGAGCATTCGTTCTGATTTGAACGAAATATAATATCTTGAACACACCGTTCTCTGTAACATACCTTTAGAACGCTATCGTTCATTTTTGAACAGTGTTCGAAGTTGAACGTCTTCTGAACGACTTTTTTTAACAGTGTAGGCCACATTACCGTATAGGGCCCGAATTTTCCGAGGGGCCAACACTGCGAATCTTTATGACGCCTACAGCGTGCTTAAAACACCTAAAGAGCGTAACAAAATTAGAGCACCTGACACCTGTTAAACACTTGCACGTATGGACTTAAAGTGTTCATCAGATGCAATTATGTGTACGGTAGATGTATTCCTGATGCGCTCTAAATGCTTTTTAGGTGCTCTGCCGGTGTCATATTGTAACATCTATAGAACGAGACCGTAACAAAATTAGAGCACCTGACACCTGTTGAACACATTAACATATGCACTTTTAGTGTTCAGCAGATGCCATTATAATCGTATAAGTTAAAATTTCTAATTACCATGGTTTAAAATATTAATTTAATAAATGGTTAATGCATGACTGATACTTCATGGGATTTTTAATTTTATTAAAAGCAGTTAAAATTTACATGTTACCGGAGCTTTCGGGTTCGAGAACCCTCGTCAAGCGGTATTTTGTTCTGAATAATTTACAGATTGAATTACAATTTGTGGAATTTTTTTATACATCAATACAAAGATTAACATATCTCATACAACAAGTTTTTTACGATTTCATTTTTAGGTCTCCCCAATTTTTAATACAGATTTTACCCTTGTCTAAATTCTCCCATTTTTTTAATTGCTACTGCCTCTTTAAAATCTCTTTTAAAATAATGTTGTTCTTTAAAAACAATATCACCGTTATCAAAATCCATATTATGCCCTTTTGTCGCCCATATGTGGTTTGCAATTCCATTGTATTTGTCTCCCATCTTTAAAGAACTAGAAGAAGACATGTCATTAAAAGCCAGAACCACATTAAACATAGATACTATTTTAAAACTTAGTGAAATATGCCTAATGAATATATTTTTTAATTTTAATGGACAATTTTACAAACAAAAGGAAGGCTTAGCAATGGGAAATCCACTTTCAGGCTTTATTGCCAATCTATATATGGAAAAAGTCGAAATCCAAATTATAAACCACCCAGATATCATAAATAACAATCAATTTTGGTATAGATTTATGGATGACATATTATGTTTAAAAAAGAAATCACTATTGATTGAAAGATTAACTGAAATAGCAAATTCTGTTGATGAAAACATACAATTCACAAATGAATCAGAAATAAACCAAACCCTTTCGTACTTAGACATAAAAATTAAAAGAGAAAAAAAAATGATTTCCAACTTTCGATATATCAAAAACCTACACACTCTAAAAATTATTTGAACTACAAGTCATCCCACCCAAATATCATAAAATTGAGCATTCTAAAAATTCTAAAACACAAAATATCAGATAACCCCATAAAGGATAAAGAAATATATTCAAAACAATTAGAAAAATGTGCCTACCCAAAAAATCTAATCGAAGATATTTTTAATTCACACATAATAAAACAACCAAAAATACCTAAATATTATGAAAACATGCTAATCCTCCCATATGTAAAAGGAATAACAGAAAAAAAAATCAGCAATTAAAAAATATAAATATAAATTTAAAAAGTAAAAAATCAGAAACAATACAGTCAATCCTTATAAAGAATAAACCTAAAATAGATAAAAATAACGAAACCGGTATTATATATAAATCAACTTGCGGTGATATTGTTTTTAAAGAACAACATTATTTTAAAAGAGATTTTAAAGAGGCAGTAGCAATTAAAAATATGGGATAATTTAGACAAGGGTAAAATCTGTATTAAAAATTGGGGAGACCTAAAAATTAAATTGTGAAAAACTTGTTGTATGAGATATGTTAATCATTGTATTGATGCATAAAAAATTCCACAAATTGTAATTCAATCTGTAAATTATTCAGAACAAAATACCGCTTGACGAGGGGTCTCGAACCCGAAAGCTCCGGTAACATGTAAATTTTAACTGCTTTTAATAAAATTAAAAATACCATGAATTTACTTTAACCATTTATTAAAGATGCAATTATGTGTAACATATATGTACTCCAAATGCACTCTAAGTGCAATTTACGTGCTTCTGCAGATGTTCTATTGTAACATCTATGGAACGAGACCGTAACAAAATTAGAGCATCTGTTACGCCTAAATAACATCTGGCATCGACCGAAAAAATTTAAGATGCATCAAATGAACATATAGAAAACACTTGCTCAAATTTATCTATAGTCGTCCAGATATTAAACGACCAAACAGAGCTCACAGATAGTAGTAAACAAAAATATAATTATGGAATAAAATAACTAAAGCTATAGGATAATTATAGGATTGAAATGTCCGGTTTATAGACTAAAATATCAAAATTTAAATTTCTAGTGTTACATTTAAAGAAGGATTGGATAACCTAAGACAATTTTTTTTGTCTAGCATGTGAAGGGAATTATCAATTGGGCCATAATAAAATACAAAAAAAACCCAATATATTTACTTTCAGTGAGTAAATCAGAGTTTTCTCAATTTTATTTTTACCACTGGAGTTTAATAGGATTAATTTAGAATTATATGAAATTATAGAATCACTGGGAAGCATGCTAGCTTAGCCAGAAATCGATCGGGGGGTTGTTTATAATCTTCTAAGATCTTTCATGTGACCCTCTAGAGTCAATTTAAAATAAGTCTTTCGATGCAGATCGCCTAGGTCTTTCTATAAAGTCCCTTTGAAAGTCGCACTTCCCTGAAATCTATTCTTTCTCTTGCTCTACCACAGTCAAAAACGGTCTACCAATTTCGTCCAAAGCCAAAGATCCAACCTAAGTCATCTTGTTGAAACTAAATAATTTAAAAAATAACAACTATACTGAAACGGTCAGTTTTTTTTCTAAAAATGTTGTGGAGGGGTGGGGGGTGTAAATGAGGCAGAAATTTAGTACAGTCAAAGCTACGCCAAGGGTAAAGTTTGTTTCTACACCACTGCGGGAGCCCTGAAATAAATCTGTAAGTGGTAAATGTAATTTTCCATCAGCTTATGGCAATTGTTTTTAGCACCTATGTTGAACTTAACATTTCATTCAGGAAATCACATTTATAAAATATACCAGGTACCAGTTTTATTATTAATCTGTATAATTCATACAGAAGACACAAATTTGTGCCATATCACAATTTTAATTAAAACATTTGTTTTGCTTTATCACATTTAAAAAAAAAACAGAACTTAAAAACCGATTTGTGCCATATCACCAATTTAAAAAAATACCAATGGCATGTTTAGGAAAATAAAATAAAAATCTAGATCAAAATATTTGGCCATACTAAGAACTTAAAGAACTAAGACACTGGCCAGTTCTGCAATCAAATTCTGTAGTTTAAAAAAAACAAGAGCATGCTTAAGAAAATAAGAAAATGTTCTAAATGGAAATATGTGGTGGGATATAATCTTATAACAAATGAAAAAAAGGCAAACTTGGGAACATGGAAAAAGTTTAGATGTAAATATATGGTGGGATATACTCTTATCACAATTTAAAAAAAAACAACAACAAACTTATGAACATAAAAAAAGGTTAGATGGAAATATTTTTTGGGATATACTCTTATCATAATTAAAAAAAACAGCAAACTTATGAACATGAAAAAGTTTAGATGGAAATATGGAAATATTTGGTGGGATATACTCTTATCACAATTAAAAAAAACAACAGCAAACTTATGAACATTAAAAAAGGTTAAGATGGAAATATTTGGTGGGATATACTCTTATCACAATTAAAAAAAACAACAGCAAACTTATGAACATTAAAAAAGGTTAAGATGGAAATATTTGGTGGGATATACTCTTATCACAATTAAAAAAAACAACAGCAAACTTATGAACATGAAAAAAGTTTAGATGGAAATATTTGGTGGGATATATTCTTATCACAATTAAAAAAAAACAACAGCAAACTTATGAACATGAAAAAAGTTTAGATGGAAATATTTGGTGGGATATACTCTTATCACAATTAAAAAAAACAACAGCAAACTTATGATCATGAAAAAAGTTTAGATGGAAATATTTGGTGGGATATACTTTTATCACAATTAAAAAAAACAACAGCAAACTTATGAACATGAAAAAAGTTTAGATGGAAATATTTGGCCACGCAATGTATTTAGAAGGAACTGGAAGACGATGGCTAGTTCTTCCTAAAACCGCAATAAAATTTTGCTACTTTAGCTGAAAATTTGTAATATGTATCCCCCAATAAATATTTAGATAAAAAACCCATTGGTGGGATATACTCTTTTGGGAAATTTAGTTCTAACGAGTAATACTCAGCGATTAACAGAATAAGGACGTTGCTTAAAGGCCTATAGGATTTTTTCTGCCAGTTTTCTCTTACAGTTTTCTTCCCGGCGCGCAAATATCCGCAGAACACGTTGGCCTACCACCAGGATATTTGCGCTTAAAGGAAAACTGGCAGAAGAAATCCTAGGCCTTTAAATTAATGTAGTCTTCTTTTAAAAATATTTCATGCTTTAGTCCAACCACGGCGCATTCTATTGCAGAATTTCCATCAAATACAACAACAGCCATCGGTGGGCCTTCACTTAGGAATTTTATTTCCTCTTTAAAATTTTCTCTTTATAATTAACCAAAAACTCATTAAAAATTGAGAAAAAAACTTAAAATATTTTGTATATATATGCTGAGGTGCATATAGCGGAAATGATAAAAATGCATAACGATATAAAGTGCAAAAGGCCAAGAAAAGACTGCCCTATAATGAAGGGCTCAATATAGCAGCACAGTCCAATAGCGTAGCAGAGTCAGTAACGAAGCAACAAACAAGCGGTTAGCTTCCCACGCGGTTTAATTTCCCCTGGGTTGCTGTAAAAAAGGCCTCTGGCCTGTTGCGACGCAGCTTATTATTCTTATTACGTAAAAATCTTTGACTTTTTTTCAAAACTTGAACTGAATAGTAATGTTAACATGGCTTATTGGCTTTGCTATTAAAGCATAGATTTGTTTAGCTGCTCATTAAAAATATACTCCCCCTTCCCGAAGTCCATAGCTGACTGATTCATGAAAAATTTCAAATTAAAATATTTAAATTAAATTAAATTACTTTATTTTTCTTTGCCAAAAACTTTTTAATTTTATTTCGCATAGATATAAAAATCATTATCTTTTCTACATCATTGAGTTTTTGGGCTGCTCTATTAAATGTTTTGGCTACACTGCGTTACTGGACTTGGCTGCGCTATTGAATATCAATTCGAAAAGGAAACTGGGTTTGAGGCACATCTCTCAATGTTTTACAGGAAAAGTTTCGAATACACTTTTGCATGGTGTTCAAGAAACATTGTTAGAGCAATTTCACATAAATTAATACAAAAACCTTACTTCCACATGTTTTATAATTGGCAGCTCTTTGTCTTTGCTAAGACAAGAAATTGTCTTTTCCAATAATCCCCAAGCTTCAAAAGACCTTCTCTCACCCTTGATGTAATTGTGTATGAATTAAAATAGTAAATGATATTAATATTGGCTTCAATGAAAATTTACTTTAAATGTAAGATCAGCTTTAAAGTGCTCTTTCAAAACTTTAACGAAAATTTCCTATAATATGTAGGACTTCCCAAAGTTAACCGTAATTCAAAGAGGAACTATAAAAAAATGGAAATTAACTCAACACCAAAAAAAAGCTCCAACGTCAAAATAATTATCATTTTAGGATCATTAAAAAATTGATAGATTTTTAATAACTCTGGAAATGTAAACTCCTCTTGATCTTTTAAAACGGCAGTTCTATTAGCATATGTTTCTTTAAGTAAGGCCCTCAGAATTGCCTTATCTGGTTTGGATTTTGACCATTCCTTTTTATATTTTGAATGGCCTCCAATTCTTTTTCTTTATTCAAAAGGGCTCCTTTGAAGTTACTACGTGAAAAGCTACAATAGAAAACATGGTGTAATTGAAGGCATTGCCTATCATTTCCTAGGAGCTATAGACCCTGCACATAACCAGTTTAAATGATCGTATCTGGGTCAATTTGGGAGGGGGGGGGGCTACTTATTAAATTCTAGGCTCCTAAAGCGTTTTAAAGTGTGTAGCCTGGTGCAGTTGCGCTTTCTGCACATAAAACTAAGCCAGAGCTTGAGTACTTTTAACAATGCTGTTGAGTATGTGTAACATAATTACTCATAAGTACGCTACTACCTCTATTTCTTCACTAACGGTTTGTTTCACAGATATTGCATCATCCGTATCCTACGTAATATTTGATGTTATATTTGACGTCATCAAAATCTCAAATGTCGATAATGCCGTCGCCCAATTAGCTCTACGTCAGATAAACCGACGGCCATTATTTTAGTAAACAAACCGGTTTGAACAACCAAGGCTTAGGAGCTAAAATGAACTACAATATAGTGTCAATTAATGTAATTAATTTGTAAATTAATGAAGTTCTCGGAGACTCACGTTCTAAAATAAATTTGCATTGTCAAATAAAAGAAGCAGGTTTATTGGAAAAAATAGTTGAACTCTTCTAGGCTTGATATGTGTTTTAATAACGCTGGTGGAATATCCCACTTCGACGACTTGTTCCATTTTCGGAAAGCGATCACTTATTGGTCATTTCCTCAACCATTTATTTTTCTAAATTACTCATTATTTAACTTCATCCGCACAAACCGAGTGAGTTTATAAATTTCAATAAAGCAACATTGGGCTGACTAAAATTCCGACGCAAAAAATTCCTTCTCAATTTAGAGGTTTTCCATTGGCTTAAATAAATATGTTAGTAGCCAATAGTGTGACTGCCAAAATTACTAGGATGAATAGAAAGGTTAAAATCTAACGTAGTCCACCTTTTTATTGGTTCGTGGTGAAACAAACCTTTAGTGAAGATTTTTGAATGGAATAAAGTTACAGTGGCATACTTATGAGTAATTATGTTACATATGGTATAACAAATAGCCCTGGAAGAGGAAAGATAAATTCCAGAAGCATTAACACTTACAGGCCTCATACTCACTTACAGAGTTGAATTTAGTGAGTTTAGTTACTTAACATTTAAAAAAGTGACCGAAACGTGACTAAATAGTGACTGAAAATGTATCTAAAATGGTAAAAAATACTAGGGTTGTTAATTTTCCGGAAAAATAAAATGCGGAAAAATTTCCAGAAAATTTTCCGGAAATTTTCCGAATTGCGGAAAATTTTCCGCAAATCGGAAAAATAAAAAATTTAAACATAAATTACTTTTCAAGGGTTTTTAATGTTTTAAACTTTTTATCGATTTAAAATGACTAATATCAGTAAACATACTACATAACATTAATAGTGTTACATTTCAACCAGTTTAAACTAGTCTCGATGTTTAGTTTTACTTTTTGATTCGAAAAACTGAGGCGAAAATGCCGCTTCATTTAAATTTGCAAACAATATATTAGACTAATCATGGAATGAAAACTTTTTTTATTTTTCCGGAAAAATAAAAAAAAACTCGGTCATTTTCCGCGGAAAATATTCTGACTTACAACACGAATTATTTCTTTGCAGGCGAAAGGTACAGCGTATTTCCAAGTGGCGAGCTTCACGTCCGACGAGTGGACTCTGTTAGCGACAGCGACAAACGCTTGCAGTGCCAAACGAGGCACCGCTTGACCAACGAAATCGTCACCAGCATCACCACCGGCCGAATCATCGTCAATGGTAACCTTCATTCGCGACTTGATTTCGAATAAATTAATATATCGATTTGAACCAATGACGCGACAGAGGGCGTTGTAATACGTAGGAACATAGAGAGAAAGATAGCTCGGTCCAGACTACGACAAACTAATGGATAAACGATAATACATTAGTTTGGCGTCGCCTCATTTTTCCGTTGGCAGCGTTCGGCGCTAGAAACATCTGTTACGCGGGCGTATAACATTACCATAGCGATACGATTGGTTTGATTTCCCTTTAAATATTACATATTAATGGCAATTTCGTTTCTCTTTCGCTAATATTAAATTAATTGGTTTCGCTTTTGAGGCGGCGTGCAGCCAACGCTCAATCGATAATTCAATATATTCTAAATACTTGAACGAAATTATAGGTTTAAGAAATGTTCTATCGAACGATTTGCGAAAGTTGAAATCGACCCTGATTCTAAGCGGCAATAGAAGTGTGTTGGGAATAATTTAGTAATAAATTAAAGTAGGGGCGGCTACTTGCAGGAAAAATTTCAAGTCAATTACAATATTAAGTGGTGTTTCTGTTCAAATATAAAATCTGGTTTTGTTACGGTAATAAGTTGGCTTCGTTTAAAAAGTAACTTGTGGTCCGGGTAAATAATTACTTTTAATTAACATTAAAAATCTGGTATTCATTTAGAAATAGATATTTGGTTTATTTAGATCAGAATATTGCGGATTTTTAATACGACCATAATATTTCGGTTTGCTTTAAAATGTACACACGATTGTACAAACAGTTTTTACTTTTAGATTAGAAAAAATGAGGTGAAAATGCCGCTTTATTTAAATTTGCAAACAATATATTAGACAAATCATGGAATGAAAAAGTTTTTAATATTTTTCGGAAAAATACGGAAAATTTTCCGGAAAAAAGGCCTCGGTAATTTTCCGGAAAATTTTCCGAGCGGGAAATTTTCCGAGCGGGAAATTTTCCGCGGAAAATTTTCCGACTTACAACACTAAAAAATACTGTTGTATTGAGTTTTTTTGACTAGTAACAAATTCAAAATAGTAACTTATATAGCCATAGGAAGTTTTATCACTTTTTTTTTTAAAAAAAGACGAAATTATACTAGATTTTTTTATCTATTTTCTTTTGAATGGCGTTAGCCGATTTCTTTTCAACTTCTTCTCCTTCTTTCACTTTCATAACACCTACTAACATGGCTTGGGCCAATTCCACTTCTACGAAGTTTTTATCACTAATCGCTTTTTTCAAGCGCTTAGTTGCCTCATTAAAAAGCTGCTCGGCCATTTTCCTTTTGCGATCTTCTTCAAATCGTTTCTCACGCAACTATGTTTCTTGTGTCTTTAAATCTGTTGCATCTTTCTCTATTTTTTAAAAATGTTCCTTTATTTCAACTTTCTTTTTTTCAGAGGTGGGCAAAAAATTGCGAGCGTTCGGAAAAATGAGCATATAGAGTTTTAAACACGGCTTGCTCAAGTGAGCGAGTACTCAAGGCAAACGAGTTTATTTTCTCTATCTCTAATTGAGAAGCCTCTGCGCGAGCGCCGAATAGTTCGCTCTGGCGTTGATGGCTGACGGCGCGCTGAGGGAGATTCCCCCCTCGACGGGTTAGTTCCCTCACTTTTAAGCGCTCACCGCGCGCTGAGCGAGATCTCCCGATCGTCGGAATAGCCCCCTCACTTTTAAGCAATGCGTTAGTACCCTCAGTAGAAAGCGCTGACGCAGCGTTGAGGGAAAATTACCGAGAGAAGGAATAATTCGCTCAGATTTGTGCGCTAGCTACGCGCGGATTTTGATCACGGTGAGCGACGGTAAAGTTCGTTTACGCAAATCGCTCACAGCGCGGCGAGCAAAAATTTCAAAAATCAAACATTAAACTATTACTCGGCTATGGGTTTATTATTTACTTTTTTTATTAATAAAATGAAGGGTACTCTAAACGTCGGGAGTTAATGATATCTCCGATTGAATAAAATTCAAAGGTTCTTCCGAATTTATCCAACGATAAACTAGACTGCAAATATTCCGTTTAGTGTTAAAAGAGCTTTATTAAATATTAAAAGCCACAAATTATAACAATAGGCGCTAGTATACATTCTTTTGGTCTTGACAAACTTGGCAGGTGAAATGGGCTACGCGGTACGCGTTTCTTCATTTTTAGGGGATTGTGGCTCGCGCTACTTTAAAGGAAAATATTAATTAATGATCGGTACCATAAAAACAAGTGGACATTTACTAACCCCTAATCCAACTCATTTGTAAATCTCCAGAATTTAATAGACAGTTTTAGCAACTACCTACAGGGGCGGTGCCAGAAGATTCTTAGGTGTAGGCTAATAATGTTTATCATTTGTGGGCCCCCTGTTCCTCAATATTGGGCCCCTCTATATATTGACTTAAAATTCAATTTTGCAAATTCAGGTAATTTATTTATTATTTGATATTAGTGCGGTTTTTAAAATTTTACAGTATTAACTATCATCACATATTTTATTTGAATTTAAAAATCGACTTGATGTGGCCCCGTCAGATCGATTTGTGGGCCCCTATTTGAACACAAAAGTAGGCTATAGCTCGTGTTGCCTACCCCTAACGCCGCTCCTGACTACCTACACCGGGATTTTAATCACAGTGAACGACGACAGAGTTCGTTTACGGTAAATCGCGAAGAGCAAACATTTTTAATAATAATAATTATTTAAAATTAAACTTCACATTGGACGGTATGAACAAGTTAATAATAAGATTATTTTTAATGTATATGTAAAATATAATACAATATCTTTGCATATAACCGTCTTCGATTTTGTCCATTGTTTATGACATCGACAAAAATAACCATATCATCAAATGATCAAGCTAATTGCGAAGATTCACGGTTTTTAAATAATAATTTTTTTCAGAAAAAAAGGGAGGAGTTGGAATTAATATAATGGCCAGCCTGTGCCAATATTAAAACTGTTTAGTTCCAAATTGAGGTAACTCGATTTACGCGAATTTTCTTTTTTGCCGTTTTTCAAACTTCCTTTACACTAAAAATATAAATATTACAAATAGCGGCCAATGTATAGTTACAAAGTTATCGATTATTTTCCATTTTTAAAAAGCATTACGTTATAAATTTTTATCAAATTTAAGTAATATTTTTTAGATACCTGGTTTTGAAACTAATAGCGTTCTTTTCGTTTTTATTTCACACCGAATTTTAGTAATAATAAAAATGTTTGAATAATTCTAATGTCTAGTTTGTGCGGGTAACAAAAAACAACAGTGAAGAAGCTGTCAACAATCACCGTCAAGCTCAGCATGTGGGGAGTGGGGACCCGCTGGCTGCCGGGGAGTATGAACAAGGAGGGAGGGGGTGGAATTACCAAGGTAACCTATTTAAAGTTACTATAGACAGTAGGCTATAATCACTATGCTGTAAACATCTGTGTCGCGCGAAAGCGATCCAAATGTAACGACTGACGATAACGATAAAAATTACATCATTCTTCCGAATTTCAAAAGGGCGTTATTTTATTTTTGAACTTGTAATAACTTACACACAAATATTTTCTTTACATTTTTCTGTTTTTATTGCTTACGATGTTACATTTTATATACAATATTGGAAATATTTCAATAATTATTTAAATCTTCGCTCTTGCTTGATACCTACAAAGATTCTCAAAAACAATTGTGTGGAGCGTGTCATTTTCGCCTAATTTGGTTTGATAACAATGAAACGAAACCAAAATTAGTTACCGCCATACGCCAAACGAGGAGGCAATGAACACCGCTAATGCCCCACAATGGAACATTTTGAAAAAAAAAAGGATCCACCGTGGAACTTCGTATGTCATTAGAAAGTGTTCATCTTGTAAAATACGGAAACGAACTTCAAGCCTGAAACTGAATAAAAAAACTCAAGCCATAGTCGAAGTACTATAACTCCAAAACTATGGACTCGAAAAAATTAAACTTCGAAGGCGAGAAAAATTATGAACAGCTAAAGCAAAAAACACGAAAAAATTAAACTAAGGAAGGACCGAAATACCAATCGAAAAACGCAGACTTGAGAAAAGTCGACAAGAAACTGTAAGGAAATGAGAAAGGAACCTACTATTTATACTATTATTGTAGAAAGGATTACGAAGCGAGGTATAAGTATAGGAAACTTCGAAATTGCCCTAGCATTGGCTATCTTAAACGGCTAAGACCCAAGGGAGGGGCGACTCATTGGCGTCAGTTCGGAATTCTGGCTTTGACCCCCCGTCATATGACGTTAAGAAGTACACGCTATTGTTGAAATTGAAAACTGCGAGAATGAAGAAAATGGGTTCGATGCTAAATAGAAAAAACCCTCCATCGACTGTCCCCCTATTTTAATATTTTTGTCAGGTGCAGTAACGAGTAAGTGGCGCCCTTGCTGTCTGGAATGGGCAGTGTTCGAAAAAAAAGCCCAAAGTAAGGAAAAAAGGTTTGCAGAGCCAAATAGGATTTTATGAATCGGGCCAAGCCGCCAATTCAATGCTTTTGAATTAACTAATATTATTCTAATGTCTGAATATGTCGGCTATAGATTCCAAGGTTCAATAATATCTAATCGGCCCGATTAGTCGCAACTTAGTAAATAGTAACACAGAATTAATAAACATTGTAAATAAATGTAGTAAAAATAGCTAATAATACCATTAGTTAATAATATTGTTACATAAGTATGACACGTCTTATTCTTTATATGCAAAACGTTTACTGATAACTAGCCACAAGAGACACTCTATATAGAGGGCTTCTCGTGTATGACGTGCCCTTTATCAGCATCTCGCTAGGGGTGATTTTTTACCGTGATGACGTCACTCTGTAAATAGGTTTTAGTGAATTATTTCCATTAAATTATGGATTTATGATATTACGTAGTATTTTTATTTTTATTGATTAACGTTTTCATGTTAGTCTATCCGTAGTCCAGAAAAATATACTTTGGAGCTAACGTCCCGTAGACGCGGCCCGAATATACATGGTTTTCTCCGTTTTCCTATATGGTATTTTATTATAGAATACTTATTTCGGTTTCAGAAGGGCTAGTTTTGATCTAGTCTATGAAGCTATACGCCTAATTTTTAGGGGGAGTTCAGTTTAGCGAAAAGTATATTTATATATGTATATTATAAGTCAAGCCTAAATTAGCGAGTGAAGGCCTATTTCGTTGAAATATTTGGTTAGTTATGTCCCGCTGCGACGAAGAGACGTTTCCTATGAGTGGTCAACCTTTCCCTTTTCGTTAAGATGCCGAAAGAGACGCCTTCGTGTCTGGACTCCACCTGCGGGTCCCAAAATTGAAACGATTGGGATAGTTTGGAAAGGGGTTCAGGTTCCACCCCCCCCCCCTCGTTTCAAGCTTCAAGTTGAAAGCCGATCGCTAAAACGTAAATACAGCAAATTAGTGTTACCTATAGTTATTATTATTGTTACTAATTATTGATAATTTTTGTTTTTTTATATTTTAGGACGATTTACAGAAAAATATTTTGATATTTTCTGTAACGAACAAGAACTCGACCAAAGGCCAGACGAGCTGATGAATGCCAAGTTAAAGAACGGGGCAATGGAATTTGAACTCCAGTTGTATAAGGAGCAGTTGGACAATGCCAACAAAGCCCCCTAAGTGGCTGTAGCTGGTTGTTCTTGCGTAAAGGTCTCAAAAATTCAAAAACCAGAAGAAGCCAAATAATTGGCTAAAACCAAAACGGTCCTTTTCAGGACCACCTTCGTTTGGTCTATTCGCTGTTTTAATTGTTCCGTATTTTACAAGATGAACACTTTCTAATGACATACGAAGTTCCACGGTGGATCCTTTTTTTTTTCAAAATGTTCCATTGTGGGGCATTAGCGGTGTTCATTGCCTCCTCGTTTGGCGTATGGCGGTAACTAATTTTGGTTTCGTTTCATTGTTGTCAAACCAAATTAGGCGAAAATGACACGCTCCACACAATTGTTTTTGAGAATCTTTGTAGGTATCAAGCAAGAGCGAAGATTTAAATAATTATTGAAATATTTCCAATATTGTATATAAAATGTAACATCGTAAGCAATAAAAACAGAAAAATGTAAAGAAAATATTTGTGTGTAAGTTATTACAAGTTCAAAAATAAAATAACGCCCTTTTGAAATTCGGAAGAATGATGTAATTTTTATCGTTATCGTCAGTCGTTACATTTGGATCGCTTTCGCGCGACACAGATGTTTACAGCATAGTGATTATAGCCTACTGTCTATAGTAACTTTAAATAGGTTACCTTGGTAATTCCACCCCCTCCCTCCTTGTTCATACTCCCCGGCAGCCAGCGGGTCCCCACTCCCCACATGCTGAGCTTGACGGTGATTGTTGACAGCTTCTTCACTGTTGATTTTTGTTACCCGCACAAACTAGACATTAGAATTATTCAAACATTTTTATTATTACTAAAATTCGGTGTGAAATAAAAACGAAAAGAACGCTATTAGTTTCAAAACCAGGTATCTAAAAAATATTACTTAAATTTGATAAAAATTTATAACGTAATGCTTTTTAAAAATGGAAAATAATCGATAACTTTGTAACTATACATTGGCCGCTATTTGTAATATTTATATTTTTAGTGTAAAGGAAGTTTGAAAAACGGCAAAAAAGAAAATTCGCGTAAATCGAGTTACCTCAATTTGGAACTAAAACAGTTTTAATATTGGCACAGGCTGGCCATTATATTAATTCCAACTCCTCCCTTTTTTTCTGAAAAAAATTATTATTTAAAAACCGTGAATCTTCGCAATTAGCTTGATCATTTGATGATATGGTTATTTTTGTCGATGTCATAAACAATGGACAAAATCTAAGACGGTTATATGCAAAGATATTGTATTATATTTTACATATACATTAAAAATAATCTTATTATTAACTTGTTCATACCGTCAAATGTGAAGTTTAATTTTAAATAATTATTATTATTAAAAATGTTTGCTCTTCGCGATTTACCGTAAACGAACTCTGTCGTCGTTCACTGTGATTAAAATCCCGGTGTAGGTAGTCAGGAGCGGCGTTAGGGGTAGGCAACACGAGCTATAGCCTACTTTTGTGTTCAAATAGGGGCCCACAAATCGATCTGACGGGGCCACATCAAGTCGATTTTTAAATTCAAATAAAATATGTGATGATAGTTAATACTGTAAAATTTTAAAAACCGCACTATTATCAAATAATAAATAAATTACCTGAATTTGCAAAATTGAATTTTAAGTCAATATATAGAGGGGCCCAATATTGAGGAACAGGGGGCCCACAAATGATAAACATTATTAGCCTACACCTAAGAATCTTCTGGCACCGCCCCTGTAGGTAGTTGCTAAAACTGTCTATTAAATTCTGGAGATTTACAAATGAGTTGGATTAGGGGTTAGTAAATGTCCACTTGTTTTTATGGTACCGATCCTTAATTAATATTTTCCTTAATAAAGCTCTTTTAACACTAAACGGAATATTTGCAGTCTAGTTTATCGTTGGATAAATTCGGAAGAACCTTTGAATTTTATTCAATCGGAGATATCATTAACTCCCGACGTTTAGAGTACCCTTCATTTTATTAATAAAAAAAGTAAATAATAAACCCATAGCCGAGTAATAGTTTAATGTTTGATTTTTGAAATTTTTGCTCGCCGCGCTGTGAGCGATTTGCGTAAACGAACTTTACCGTCGCTCACCGTGATCAAAATCCGCGCGTAGCTAGCGCACAAATCTGAGCGAATTATTCCTTCTCTCGGTAATTTTCCCTCAACGCTGCGTCAGCGCTTTCTACTGAGGGTACTAACGCAGCGCTTAAAAGTGAGGGGGCTATTCCGACGATCGGGAGATCTCGCTCAGCGCGCGGTGAGCGCTTAAAAGTGAGGGAACTAACCCGTCGAGGGGGGAATCTCCCTCAGCGCGCCGTCAGCCATCAACGCCGGAGCGAACTATTCGGCGCTCGCCCAGGGGCTGCTCAATTTAGCCCTCTCGCTGAACAAGAGCAGCTGGAATTCGAATTTGAAGCGCTCACTCATTACTGCAGGATTTTCAAAAACGAGTGCTCACTATTTTTGCCCACCTCTGCTTTTTTTCCTCTTCGAGCGCTGCAGTTCTCTCTTTTTCTATTTTAAGCTTCGGATTTTCCAAAAAATTCTGATAATTTTTATGAGCATTCAGTCCTAATGTAATAAGTTCTTTGGTAACTGGGACACATTCTGGTTGGTTGCGAAAGCTCTGTAAGACAACCTTAATTGTTTATCTGGCGTTTAAGGTTCTTTCTTCAGTAAGAACTTAGCCGATTTGGAAAATCTTCCTTTCACGTCTCCACTTCCATGATAAAGAGAAAGAGCGGCTTTGACTAGCATTGAAATATTTGGGTACATAATACCACCTATATCTGTTTTTTGAAAAAGAAATTGTCTCCAATATCCATCGATTCGTTCTTTATCTTGGTAAGACGTTTTTGGCATTGTTTCTTTCTCAATTTTTAGTAGCTTCCATTCATCTAGTAACTCATCTGTCTTGACCCCTAAAGGAAAAGCTCTAGAAATTGAAATAATATCATTGCAACTTTTTTGATATACAATTTTTTCTGGAAACAACGAAAGTACCTAAGAAAGTTATTTGCTGAAACTGGCGATTTTGAAAGAATATGTTGACATGAGTTTACATAATGCTCTCTAGCAGATTTTAAGAAACATTTGTTCCTTTTGGGTACATTTCAACTTAATCTCTTCTGAAATATTTTCAAGACAAACAATGTCTTGCAAATTTAGATAGTTCTCATCTTTAAATTTATCAGCCGAAACGGTTTCAATTTTCGTGAAAGTGCCCGGTTTGCAGACTCTATTTACTAGTACATTGAGTAGAGTACTGAGTTCACTGTGTAAAACGTGAATTAAAGGCTATTCTCGTTGAAATGTTCCAGTAAATTTAGTAAAAATCTTATCACTGGAAATCACAAATATGACTTCCGCTTTCATCGATGATAGTATGATAATTTAAGATACGTTGAAATCTTCTTGTAGCCATTAGCTCCAGTTAAAGTAGGTTCACTTTTGGGAATATATGTAAAAAAATAATGAACTACTGCCACCCACTGTTCCAAGAGTCTTTCTGCAGAGTTCTCCATGGTTAGCCATCGTGAAGCAACATGTTTGATCAAATTATGATTAGGGACTTTCTTCTTGAATTTTTTAAAAAGATTCCCATCTTGCTGGCCAACCATAAAAAAAATGATGAACAGCGTAGATCAAATCTGAAGCATTATTCCCCAATTCATGTAAACATTTCCCAAATGCATTGTGAATGATGTGAATATTGCAAGTTCCAATATTTAAAAGTTTCTATTTTCTAGTGAGGATCGCTATTTCTGAACTTCTTTATTTACATTAGGTCCATCAGAACTTAGCATCAACATATTTTTTAATGGAATATTCGCATTATCTAATGCAATAGTATGTTTCTCACCAGTAGCCTTTCCAATAAAAAACGTTTCCAGATGTTGAGAAACAACCATGTTCCTTCACGCAGACCAATATCTTACTGTTGTTTGAAGTTATTTGGGGTCCTAAAATATGGTCCTGGAGCGTCGGTAATTAGGTATTGAACCTTTGACCTACTCAATGAAAATCCCACTGGAATTGAACTTGAGAACAAGGCTTTGAAAGTATCGGTTAATCCATCACATGATGAAAAAGAAAATTACTGGAAACGACTTTCATGCTCCAAATTAGCTTAGCAATGATTGAGCTTTCCTTTAAACTGTATAATTTTAGTGTCCTTTGAGATTCACTTTTGCTTTGTCTAGATAATTTGGCTCAGTAGTAAATTAAGAGTCTGCCGTTAATCGAAGCTCTTTTACTCTTCTAAATGTTTAGAGCCGCTGGTATGTTGCACTATTGCTTGAAATCCTTTCTTATCAACACTAATAGTTTTTTTGCAAACCATGCATAAAATCTCATGCTTGCTATGTTCCTTTGCCCAGGAATTGATAATACGGCCTTGGCCATCATCCTTTTTTAGCCAGTTTGAGTTTACGTAACACTTGTCTATTTTATCCAGAAATAATTCGCCCTGAATAACAGTAAGTTCTAAGATAAAAAAGAATAAAACTACTTTAGTTACACAGTAAAAACTTTTAATAAAATTTTAAAAATTTTAACGCGCTACAAAGAGCGAACGACTAGTTTCGCCATCGCATATGATGCCTCCGTATGCGATGGCGAAACTAGTCGTTCGCTCTTTGTAGCGCGTTAAAAATTTTAAAATTTTATTAAAAGTTTTTACTGTGTAACTAAAGTAGTTTTACTCTTTTTTTATCTTACATCATACACAGGTATCGTTTGTTAATTAAACTTTCTTTAGTTTAATTAACCCTCTCATATATAGTAAGTTCTGTTTTAATAAATATAATTTGTAATATTTTATTACAATAACTATTTTTAAACATACCATTTCTTTATTTGGCTAGCGATACATTTACAAGTGCGGAAAACTCGCGAAATCAAAGGAGCAGACGTACTTTTTATTACACCCCCTATTACCCCTTCGCTCCCGTGTATCGGTGATATTACGACGTAGCAGTGCGTTGATGATAATAAGTAAAAGAAAGATGATAATGTCGGACAGTGATTAGGATACTCAATGAAACTTTGATTGAAATGTCTTTATTTGATATATAAAATAACACAAAATGCAAAAACTAAACGAAAAGTTCAAAATGGGACTTCTTACATAAATCGGACGTATCCTCAGGATACCTGGCAGCCATTTCGGGGAATAACACTTAAAATTGGGGCGGTAAAGAAAAATAATAAAAAAGGAACTTAAATTTACTTGGAGATTTAATACAATTTTATAGGGAGAGTAGCTCTAAATTAAGACTGGCGTGGAGAAGGTAAAAATCGGTTAAGATACCGTTATGGGTTGGGGGCTCAGTTTTTATACTGGTCGGGATAAAGGAGTATTGTTTGGGGCTCTCGACACGGGGTGTTACTCGCTCTCGGGACAGGAAATTAACAAAACACTCTAACTTGGTATTTGTTATTGGACTTGACAGAGTGCGCTATATGCGTACCGGCTACCTCAACATTATATATAGACGGCCACAGGCAACCGCGCCACTCTTTCCCATGACGAGCCACTATGTAGACAGTTACTTTTATTCATGTATCTTTTTATATGTATATATTAAATAGTTTAGTTATAACTTGTCTCTTTATTACATCCAAGTAAACATGGTGTCAGAAGTGGCTGGAGGAAAGGTAATTGCTTAATTAGCACACAATCAAGATTACTTTTCTCCAAGCAACCCTCGCTAAGGCACAAGCAGACTACCGGCATCCGGTCACGTGACCCCCTCAATCCACGATGGAAGCCCACGGCCCATTTCCAAAACCGATGTGTATGAAAGGCAACATGGCGCAAAATTTTGACGATTTTCGAGAAAACTACGAAGATAATCTGATATTTACCAATCTGAAGGAGAAGAGCGACGAGTTTAAAGTCGCCTTATTACGATCTTGTATGGGGGAGGAGTGCAAGAAGATAATGAAAAGTCTACCAATGTCAGAGGAGGATCTTAAACAGGATAGTGAAATCTTGGATATATTAAAAGCCTATTTTAAAACAAAAGTAAATGTTCTATATGAACGATCATTATTCCTGGCAGCTCATCAGTTACCGTTAGAATAAATTGATCAATTCTATGTACGGCTACGTCAGCTGGTAAGAGATTGTAACTACTCCACAGCTATGGCTGATGAATTTGTTCGGGATAAATTAGTTTTATATACCACTGATTTAAAGACCCGAGACAAATTGTATCGCGAAGAAGATTTAGTTACCACAACACAGGCTCTACATGCCCTTTGAATAAGTGAGCGGGGTAGAGCTCAATTAAAACAGTTGGACACCCAGGCCACCCGCACAGTAAACACGTCAACCACCACACCAGAAGACAAATCAGAGGCTGTTCATCAAGTACAAAAATTTCGCACGCAACAACGGAGAGGCAGATTCCAAGCACCGTACAGAGGGAGCTATCCACGGGGCAGATTTAATTCAAGCATTTCCCACGGTCAAGGAGGTTGGATGATATGGAGCGGACAGCATGGATCTCGTGGGTGAAAATACTAGAAAAGTGATCAATACCATGCCAACAGACAGAAAGACTGCCCAGCCTATGGCAAACCATGTGGTTATTGCCAAACGTTACACCACAATCGAGCAGCCTGTGAGAAACTTAAAAATACGGTCTATCAAGTCCAGGAGGAAGTCACTACATTTCCGTATCCACCAGCCTATTCATCAGCAGCATCAAGTCCAGCATACGTCATCAACCACTCTGGATCAGCCCTACCATTGCAGCAATATGGACTTCCTTCTCAGTCAAGTGACTTTCAAGAATTATTCATGATTGAAGATATAGCGATGGTGGGTCGGGAAAGCAGGCTCCCCAAAAAGTTTTTCGGTCAAATACAGATTCACGAACCACATATTCTACCTACGACGTTACGGTGTCAAATCGACACAGGAGCTACATGTAATATTATATCGTATTATGATTACTGCGTGATTAAACAACATGGTAATCCCTTGATCTTTCCATCAACGACACAATTGCGGTTATATGACGGCACGATGTTACACCCTATGGGGGTATGCACCCTGAACTGTTCAATCAGAAATAACAACCATCTTATCAGATTCCAAGTCTTACAGGGTCGGGTAAACCCTCTACTGTCAGTTAACACCTCTATTGCTTTGGGACTGATGACTATTCACAACATCAACCAAGCCGACGCAGTACCTTCACCAGGCAGGCAAATCTCGGACCCGGTAAACCAAGCCAGAGACGCAGCCATGACAATTATTGCGAACTCTCCGTCAGTTTTCGAGGGCCTCGTCTGTATAGGTGAGCCCTATCAAATAGATCTCGATCCAAAGGCCATACCGGTTCAACATGCACCCAGAAGAGTTCCTGTAGCGCTTTTAGATCCTCTAAAAGAAAAACTACAAGAGCTGACACAGCGAGGCGTCATAGAAAAAGTAACGAAACCCACGGCTTGGATAAGCAGCTTGGTGCTGGTGCACAGAAAGGACAAGCTCCAAATCTGCCTGGACCCCCATGATCTGAATAAAGCGGTGCAACGTCCCAAGTACCAAATGCCAACATTGGACTACGTTTTGCCTCGACTAAAAGGAGCCAAATTATTTTCCATACTAGATGCAAAAGACAGATTCCATCAGGTGGAGCTCAGTGAAGATAGCTCTGACCTTACAGCATTTTGGACCCCATTTGGGCGATATAAATACAGGAGAGTTCCGTTTGGTCTATGCTCAGCGCCAGAGGAATTTCAGCGGCGACTCTTAGAACTCATTGAAGGTCTAGAAGGCGTGGAGGATGTCGCCGATGACATAATAGTCATAGGACGAGGCGAGACACCCGAAGAATATATAAAATACCATAATAACAATCTGATCGCCCTACTTCGAAGAGATCAAGAGAGGAAGCTGGTTCTGAACAAAAAGAAGCTTCACTTGGCAATGACGGAGGTAACATATATGGGCCATGTGATCACTGACAAAGGCATCCGACCAGATCCTGCGAAAGTAAGAGCAATAATACAAATGCCACCACCAACGAATAAAAAGGGTATACAACGTTTCCTGGGAAGCGTAAATTACTTGGCCCGCTTCTTACCGTCAATGTCCACCATCAGCGAACCGCTACGAGGCCAAATGGAAAAGGACGATGTTTTCACATGTTAGCAGGCGCAGATCACAGCCTTTGAGCAATTGAAGACACTTATTTCACAAGCACCAGTACTGGCATATTATGATGTCACAAAAGAAGCCACAATCCAGTGTGACGCATCCAAAGCGGGTCTAGGAGCTGTCCTTTATCAAGAGGGTCATCCAGTCGTCTATGCCTCAAGAGCATTAACCCCAACCAAACGTAACTACGCACAGATTGAAAATTAGTGCCTAGCCATACTTTTCAGCTGCCTTCGGTTCGATCACTATTTAGGCGCCAGACCATTAATAACCGTGCAGACGGATCACACGCCACTTATTCCAATATTCTCGAAACCAATAAGATCTGCTCCGAAGAGGCTTCAGCGAATGATCCTACAATTACAAAACTATAATTTAGAGCTCCAATACCATCCCGGAAGCACCTTACTAGTAGCGGACATGCTCAGCCACGCATATCTACCAGAGATACAAACAGAGATACCACAACAAGAAGTAGTATATGCAGTCGAGTCTGTCTTGCAAGACATAGCAACCACGAAGCAAGCACGGTATCTTACAATCAGTACCGAGACGTTAACAGCCATTCGAGAAGCTACACTCAAGGATGAGGTTCTTCAACAGTTGAAAAATTTCTATGAGGGGCTATAGCCAGTCCAATGGAAAAGCAGAATCCGCAGTGAAGGTTGCAAACGGCTGATAAAAAAAGCTATCTACACCAAACAGGATATTGGCCTCGCTATCTTGGAATGGAGGAATACACCACAGGAAGATGGTACAAGCCCCTCACAGAAATTTTTGTCAAACTCACTGCTAATGCCACAAGTCGTTCTAGGTATCCCAGAGAACATGGCACAGAAACAGCGTAAGATGAAACAATCCTATGATAGAGGAACATTTGAACTACGGCCCCTGGTGCCCGGGCAACAAGTGCGAGTCGATCCCCACAAATTCCATGCTCCCTGGACAGAGGCAAGAGTAATCAAACAAGTCGGTCCCCGATCGTATCTAGTGAAAACAAGCAAAGGCTCATTGATTACAAGAAACAGAAAATTTCTTCGAGCAACTCCAGATAGTACAGTTCTGAAGTCACTAGATCATCAAATTAGCCAATACCAAAATCCGAACCCAGCACAGGGTATGCGGGAGCAAATGGCAACCCCTCTGTTTCAGATATTGCATAGCCACAGACATCAGAGCATGCAACATACACCACGTTGGACCCGTTTACCAATGGAGAGAGGACGAGAGTACCAACAGCGTCAACTCCAGGGACCGGCCAAGGAAAGGAGTGAGAAGGAGACTGAGATCATCCAACC
This sequence comes from Leiobunum rupestre, assembly GCF_980474605.1. Taxonomy (NCBI): domain Eukaryota; kingdom Metazoa; phylum Arthropoda; class Arachnida; order Opiliones; family Sclerosomatidae; genus Leiobunum; species Leiobunum rupestre. The sequence goes on from NC_143394.1 coordinate 865,121, forward strand.
TCAACAGAGGGACATCCAACAGGAACAACCGCAGCCGTCCAATGTCCAAGTAACCAACAGATAAATCCATAATGAACAATTACCCCAGGTCCAAGCAACGAAGACACGAGATGACCAAGCCATACAGCTGGATGTACGGGTACGACTCCAAACGCCAAATGAAGAACACCTACCCCGCCTGAGACCCAGTACACGCAGAACAAACCCAGCCTGGGTGAAAGACTATAAGATGGGACCAGTTTAAAAAATAAATAAGACTTAAAGGGGGAGATGTTATGGGACTTGACAGAGGGCGCTATATGCGTACCGGCTACCTCAACATTATATATAGACGGCCACAGGCAACCGCGCCACTCTCTCCCATGACGAGCCACTATGTAGACAGTTACTTTTATTCATGTATCTTTTTATATGTATATATTAAATAGTTTAGTTATAACTGGTCTCTTTATTACATCCAAGTAAACAGTATTGGAGGAATCATTGGGGAGTATCGATTTAACATGGTTTTAGGGGCTCTAGACTCAATATTTTAACTTGTCGGGGATTGGCGTGTATGCTTAAACGTAGTTTTCCGTCTTAGGGAATAGTGAGGGGGGGGGGTTTAAGGAGATTTTTCAACGTTACAGTTTCATTGTCAGGCGATGTTGTCTTCTTTCTGCTGGCTCTGTTTCTTGGTGTCTCGAATACCGGGTTTCTGCAAAGCGACTTGGACGACTTTATTTCTCGATAAAGAAGGGGACGGTACCCAGGAATGTCCTTTGCCAGTGGGATGATACTTCGACGACAGGTGGGTTTGGAGGGGTCCCTTTAGTTGACTCGATCTGCTGATAGTTTTTCCACAACGCGGAAAATGTTCCTTGATTTAGGGATTCATTTGAAAATGAAACGCGATGGGCATTTCGCCTCTTTTGGGTTGACCGTTAAATTTGTGCATTATGCATCTTTTATTGGGACCTCGCGGCCTGAGCCTGGACTGGGTTGGGGATCTCTCCTAGTTCCGATTCTGTTCGAACTCTTCCTGTTAATTCTTCCGTTTCGCTTGCGTTTTCTGGTTTTGTTGTTCTTCCGACTAGGGGGGGGGGGAGGGGGGAAAGTCGGGTGTCGGAAGTGAAGGCTTGGTAGTGGTTTTTACTTGCAGTTATATTTTCTCGGGGGTTTGGAAGGCGGCGCTATATTCTATTGGAGGGGTCTCTGTTTCTACCCATTTGGACGATTTTCTCGTTTTCGTCCTTGGCAACGAAGTTGGAGGGATTTTTCCACACTGTAAGGCAGGGGTTAGGTCGGCCGTCACATAGTTTGCGTTAAAAAGGGGGGAAAATTCGGACGCTCTTTCTTGTTTAGAACTGTCGCCTCATGGTGCAATCTGACCTTCTGGGTGGATTTTCTATTTTTTCCCGGCGCCGGATGGTCTATCAAGGGGAAGGTAACACTAAGGTGGGGCAATGAATAGATTTGCTAAATTATGGTTTTAAATAAACTTTTCAATTTTATGGGTTTTTTAATTTAATTTTAGTATTTAGAATTTTAAAATTATATCTATTTTCTGGGATTTTTCTGGGGCTTTTCAACTATACCACGCATGACATACCAAGTATCGTAGGGTTAATCAAGTATATTAAAGGATTTTTAATCAATAGGCCTTTCAATGAAACCTGTTCAGCACTCGCCAAGGAGTATTAACATTCAGCGCCTGGACTAACAGATTCCTTTTTGTATAGTCTTTGTCACTTGTGGTCGCTTGGTGTCTGAAATAAGGAAATATTTTTAACGCTGTAAACGTTAGGCCAAAGTTGGAATTGGGGGTCATAGATATAGATAATAAGTCGGGATTTCATTATTCTAAAATGCCTAAAAAAGCTACGTGGGTTAAAGGAAACACTTGTTGCATTCCGGATTGTGAAAGTAATACGTTGAGTTCTAATGGGATCATTTTTTCTCGTTTTGAATTTTCCTTCAATAAACCTTTTAACCAGTGGCCAGGTTATACAGTGTAGGAGGGTGGTGGCTAGTCCTTCATGCCATGGGAGCTAACTGACAGCTCCCTACACCTACTCTTACCGTTAACCTCAGCAAGTTTTTATGCGAAGGGGAAACCAAAGGTCTCGCGGAAACACGCAAGCTACGCAGAAGGATTGGTTTCGGATTTTCACCCAGTACCACAAGCTGGGATCGAACCCGGCTCCTCTTGCTGGGAGGCGAAAGTGCTAACCACTCCGCCACTCCACTTAATGATCACAAGGAAGGAATTTATATACACCCACGAATCATGAATATATAACTTCCTTATAGCCCCATACTATGATGTGGGTGTCTTAGAGGCAGGACTAGTTTTATCATTTTTATTGGCATGAGGAAGATCTTTTCTAAATGGCCAATATGGTGTTCATAAACATCTCGGCATTTTGAAGGGATGTCTGCCTCGGCTTCCCTATTTGCTCTCTGTGCACTTGCTGCAGCTGCGGGGTAGAGCATAAAGTCCTACCCCAAAGTAATACTGATTTTAATTAAATAGTGTTAAATTAAATAGCTTAGGCAGGGTTATCCACCCTCCTCCCACGTAGTTCAATTTACCCCGTATCAATTCTGTAATGCCCTGTGTAAGGATTTAACTGTTTTGTTGGTATGTTTCCGAGATAAGTCATGTTTTATGAACTGTTTTTATGAAAACATAAATAAATGGTCAATTTTCAGTATTGAAAGGTTGAAAGACAGATTGGTAGTTCTAACCTTAAGTGACTAAGATTAACAAAAAGCTAATAAAAATTTACACAAATTATTGTTTAAATATTTTTTATTTAAAACAATTAAAATGACATTTAGAAAGAACTGGTCAACTTGTTTTGGCATTGAGAGTGATATTTTCAACAGTGCTGGATTAACCAATAGGCCGAATAGGCCTGGGCCTAGGGCACCAAGCCTACAAGGGGCACCAAGAGGGTTCGAAAAAAATAAAAGTACAAAACTTGAATCATTTGCTTTTCACAAAATATTTTCCGGAGTTATTTTAGTAAATGCGTCCACCTCTATGAAACAAAAACGTTTGATTGTCACATTCTCTGACGGACTGCCGTCTAGCCCCTGACATCTGAGGACATATTAAATCTGGCAGCAAAATGAATTTTCCTTCCATTTCTCAATTATAAATTGAGGAAGCGCCTAGCTCGCTTCGCTCGCTATTCAAAGGGGGCACCAAAATTAACTTGGGCCTAGGGCCCCATAAAGTCTTAATCCGGCCCTGATTTTCAAGACTAAGAAGTATGGTTGACATTGGCACTATCGTGTGCTCCATTAGCTTCAAATAGATTTTAAAGACTCAAAAATAATAGCACCACCCAATAATTATTTTAAAAGAAACAGTAGAGTATTGAAATATGTAAATGGGAAAAGGTAAATTTATTATACCTAAACTGCACTTAGAAAAAGTTTCATAAATTTAATGATCAATCCCCTCTATATTGCAAGGCCCCATTAAATTGTAACAACCCTACCGAAAACTATATACTATTGCAATACTATCAGAAATACATGAACCGAAATTATCAGCTTCCTATTCCTCTAACACGGGAGGCAAGTTCCCCGTTTTCCCTCTTAGTGGCCGGATGTCATCTTCCCCTTGTCGAAAAGAGAACCTCCTCACCCCCACGGCGAAGGTTTGAATACGCTACCTGGCGACGGCCGAGCGAAACTTTCTCGAAAAACAAATAAATAAAATATGATGCTGGGGAAAAATTAGTGTCAGTGAAAGAAAAGCTGTGACTATTAGAAGAAACGTTCAAGGAGAGAATAGCTCAAACAAATGTCGTCGTGATCAGTTGCTATTAATTAATGAAGCCCAGTTAACGACTAATAAAAGTAGAGGGAAAGTGATGACGAGACATCGATCCCGGGTTCGGGTTTGGGTTCGGGATCGGGTTCCGGGATTTAATGGGTGAAATAAGGGTAAAATCGTCGAAAAGTCAATGTATTTATGATATTTCTCGCGACGATTTGTTTTTTCGTATATCAACATATTGTGTCCAGGCCAACTTGTTCATTTATCTACGCTTATCTCGAAAGATACTTGAACGTATATCTTATCAAGTTTTATCGTACGGAATAAGTTGAAATGATGTAAAAATTGATAACCTAGGCGACGCGTGCGCAGATTACCCCGGGGGACGCGGTTAATTTGAATTGAAGTGTTTTGACGTCATGGAATATTCGTTGTTAAAGTAGAATGGAAATATTTTTAAACTTCATTTTAATATCATTGTAGTACGCTTGACACTTGAACCAATCTCACGAGTATTTCTTAAAACGAATATCTCGATCGCGTTTTATCGTACGAAATAAGTGGAAATTATGTAAGTTGTATGATTAATAACCTAGGCAGGAAGATAAGCGCGCGCGTGCGCGGATTACCTGGGAGGCGCGGATTGCCCGGGGAGCGCGGTTAATTTGAATTTAAAACATGGATTCCCTCTCCGATATAATTCATGTACCCAAAATTGGACCGCAAGTTTTTTTCTTTTAGGGGAATCTCTATGGGAGTTTAACATTACAATAAAGCTAATAGGTCCAGTTTGGGGTACTTTTGGTCCGAAATGGGGTACATAGGGCCGAAAATGGTGACTTTGGTCGTTTTAAGGGTACTTTTGGTCTATTTTGGTCCATTTTTGGGTACATCAGAAAAGCAGTTGGAAAAACGAAGAGCCTTATTTTTTTTTCCACCCATCTCCAAACTCCAAAAATTGCTTTAATTTATTTATCGCTTCCGTAGGTATAAAATAAGATAAAAACCACTTACCTATATTTTAATTACGGTAAATTAAAAATACTTAATTAGTGTACTAAGTTACGTTTAAAAGAACCTTTTGTAACAATTCCAATATGTAAATATAGGTATAAGCATTGAAAAAATACTTTAAGTGGTTTTACTGATAAACTCTAAAGGAATTTAACTTTAAAGGGTATCTTAGATTATTGTTTTTAATTTTATTCAAGTTGAAAACGTATTAAGAGTCCTTCAAAGTACTATAAAAGGATTTTATTTACGAACTTAATTCATATTTTCTTCAAACTTTCAATTCGCTTTTATTACTATTTAAATACGGTAAAATATAATTCTTATACACAAATATAGTCAGAAAGATACTATAAAACACTAAAATTAAAATTAAATTAAATTTGTGTGGATAAGATTTGTAAATATCATTTTGAAACTAATAACTTTCACGCTTTATTTAAGTCAAGCCAATAAAAACAATTACCTATATTTTAAATACGGTAAAATTATAAATACATTTCCGATATGTAAATAGGTAGAATAACACTATGAAAAGTTCCTTTTTCTTCTTTTAATACGACAACACACAACTCTGATACGCAAATATATAAAGAAAATATAAAAAAAAATTTACTCTACGTTCGATACGTTAAAATACATTTCCGATACACAAATATAGATAAAGAAATACTATAAAATGTAAAAAGGTAGAAAAATACTACACATTAACCATTATGAATTTAAGCTTACAACATCCTTCACGTATAGAGCATAACATATATGTTCAGAGTTAACTTGTTTCCTCGTTATCTTTATCGCATGTGTTTTAAATAGCGTATGGAATAAGTTAAGAATGTACTGAAATGGTGTATGTTTAAACCTCGTAGAATAAAGAGTAAAACATATGTTCAGAGTCGGCTTGATTACTAAAGCGAATAACACAGAGACGTTTCCGGTGTAGTCACGTAGGAAGAAAAATACTACAACACTCTCTATACTCTACATTCAACACGTTAAAATATACTTCCGAAATGCCAATATAGGTAGTAAAATACTACAAAATCTCTATACTTTACCTTCAATACGTTAAATTACATTCCAATATGTAAATATCGGAGGAAAAATACTACAAAAGCCTCTTTTCTTGGCGTTCAATATGTTAAAATAGATTTCTGAAATGCAAATATAGGTAGTAAATACTACAAAAGCCTCTTTTCTTGGCGTTCAATATGTTAAAATAGATTTCTGAAATGCAAATATAGGTAGTAATTACTACAAAAGCCTCTTACTCTACGTTCAATACGTTAAATTAATGATATTTCCTCCGATCGAATCGTTCATTTTTTCCTATTTAAATATACGCATTTAAATTAGAATTGCTTCTAGTGTTCGGCAGTCGATTAATTTTTATCCACAAATTTTCCGATTTATTTAAAAAACGTTGGTAAAAAGAATATCATTTTAACTTATTTAATTGTGTTTTTTACCCAACCAAGCATTTATTTGAATAAAAGTAGTATTTATTTAAATAACCAATAGTTAAATAAAAATTGTTAAATGTTTAAATAATCGAAAGTGAACAAGCCTATTTTTTAAATAAAACAAACAGACTTTAGAGTTGATAAGATTTGTAAATATCATTTGAAACTAATAATTTTCACGCTTTATTTAAGTCAAGCAATTACATTTTTAAAAATGAAAGAAGTTAAACAATATAAAAATTTGTAAATATTGTAAATATTTTTAGATAATAAAGAAATTAAGAAATGTTTTAATTAAAATATCTTTTATTTTCTACTACACTTTTAAAAATGAAAGAAGTTTAACAATATAATTATTCTAATATAATTTCAAAATCAGGTATTATTTAAAGTACAAATGCATAATTTAGTGAAGCAATTCTTATTTAAATACTTTTATTTAATTAATTTGTGTATCTAAAATGTATTAATTGAAAAATAAGTGGGTTTTACTATTTATCACGGTTTTATATATATATATATATATATATATATATATATATATATATATATATATATATATATATATATATATATATTGGAATTGTTACAAAAGGTTCTTTTAAACGTAACTTAGTACATTAATTTATTTTGGAAGTTCAAAACGTATTAAGAGCCCTTCAGAGTACTATAAAAGGATTTCATTTACAAACTAAATTAATATTTTCTTCAAACTTTCAATTCGTTATAATTTGAATTTAAATGAAAACATCATGGATTATAGGTGCGTAATCTACTATTAGACCGAACGGATTAAAAAATACTTAAAGTAAGTGGTTTTACTGATAAACTAAAGGAATTTAACTTTAAAGGGTATCTTAGATTATTGTTTTTAATATTATTCAAGTTCAAAACGTATAAAGAGTCCTTCAAAGTAATTTAAAAGAATTTTATTTACGAACTAAATCCATATTTTAGAAGATAGTTTGTATGAAATACTTACAAATACCTGAAAAATGGACTTTAGAGTTGATAAGATTTGTAAATATCATTTGAATTTAATAATTTTCACGCTTTATTTAAGTCAAGCAATTACATTTTTAAAAATGAATGAAGTTAAACAATATAAAAATTTGTAAATATTGTAAATATTTTTATTCCTTTAGAGTTTATCAGTAAAACCACTTACTTTAAGTATTTTTTTAATTAGTTCGGTCTAATAGTAGATTACGCACCTATAATCCATGATGTTTTCATTTAAATTCAAATTATAACGAATTGAAAGTTTGAAGAAAATATTAATACGTTTTGAACTTCCAAAATAAATTAATGTACTAAGTTACGTTTAAAAGAACCTTTTGTAACAATTCCAATATATATATATATATATATATATATATATATATATATATATATATACATATACATATAAAACCGTGATAAATAGTAAAACCCACTTATTTTTCAATTAATACATTTTAGATACACAAATTAATTAAATAAAAGTATTTAAATAAGAATTGCTTCACTAAATTATGCATTTGTACTTTAAATAATACCTGATTTTGAAATTATATTAGAATAATTATATTGTTAAACTTCTTTCATTTTTAAAAATGTAGTAGAAAATGAAAGATATTTTAATTAAAACATTTCTTAATTTCTTTATTACCTAAAAATATTTACAATATTTACAAATTTTTATATTGTTTAACTTCATTAATTTTTAAAAATGTAATTGCTTGACTTAAATAAAGCGTGAAAATTATTAGTTTCAAATGATATTTACAAATCTTATCAACTCTAAAGTCCATTTTTCAGGTATTAGTAAGTATTTCATACAAACTAACTTCTAAAATATGGATTTAGTTCGTAAATCAAATTCTTTTAAATTACTTTGAAGGACTCTTTATACGTTTTGAACTTGAATAATATTAAAAACAATAATCTAAGATACCCTTTAAAGTTAAATTCCTTTAGTTTATCAGTAAAACCACTTACTTTAAGTATTTTTTAATCCGTTCGGTCTAATAGTAGATTACGCACCTATAATCCATGATGTTTTCATTTAAATTCAAATTATAACGAATTGAAAGTTTGAAGAAAATATTAATTTCGTTTGTAAATGAAATCCTTTTATAGTACTCTGAAGGGCTCTTAATACGTTTTGAACTTCCAAAATAAATTAATGTACTAAGTTACGTTTAAAAGAACCTTTTGTAACAATTCCAATATATATATATAATATATATATATATATATATAAAACCGTGATAAATAGTAAAACCCACTTATTTTTCAATAAATACATTTCAGATACACAAATTAGTTAAATAAAATTATTTAAATAAGAATTGCTTCACTAAATTATGCATTTGTACTTTAAATAATACCTGATTTTGAAATTATATTAGAATAATTATATTGTTAAACTTCTTTCATTTTTAAAAATGTAGTAAAAAATGAAAGATATTTTAATTAAAACATTTCTTAATTTCTTTATTACCTAAAAATATTTACAATATTTACAAATTTTTATATTGTTTAACTTCATTAATTTTTAAAAATGTAATTGCTTGACTTAAATAAAGCGTGAAAATTATTAGTTTCAAATGATATTTACAAATCTTATCAACTCTAAAGTCCATTTTTCAGGTATTAGTAAGTATTTCATACAAACTAACTTCTAAAATAAGGATTTAGTTCGTAAATAAAATTCTTTTAAATTACTTTGAAGGACTCTTTATACGTTTTGAACTTGAATAATATTAAAAACAATAATCTAAGATACCCTTTAAAGTTAAATTCCTTTAGTTTATCAGTAAAACCACTTACTTTAAGTATTTTTTAATCCGTTCGGTCTAATAGTAGATTATGCACCTATAATCCATGATGTTTTCATTTAAATTCAAATTATAACGAATTGAAAGTTTGAAGAAAATATTAATTTCGTTTGTAAATGAAATCCTTTTATAGTACTCTGAAGGGCTCTTAATACGTTTTGAACTTCCAAAATAAATTAATGTACTAAGTTACGTTTAAAAGAACCTTTTGTAACAATTCCAATATATATATAATATATATATATATATATATATATATCTATATATATATATATATAAAACCGTGATAAATAGTAAAACCCATTTATTTTTCAATAAATACATTTCAGATACACAAAATAATTAAATAAAATTATTTAAATAAGAATTGCTTCACTTAATTATGCATTTGTACTTTAAATAATACCTGATTTTGAAATTATATTAGAATAATTATATTGTTAAACTTCTTTCATTTTTAAAAATGTAGTAAAAAATGAAAGATATTTTAATTAAAACATTTCTTAATTTCTTTATTACCTAAAAATATTTACAATATTTACAAATTTTTATATTGTTTAACTTCTTTCATTTTTAAAAATGTAATTGCTTGACTTAAATAAAGCGTGAAAATTATTAGTTTCAAATGATATTTACAAATCTTATAAACTCTAAAGTCTGTTTGTTTTATTTAAAAAATAGGCTTGTTCACTTTCGATTATTTAAACATTTAACAATTTTTATTTAACTATTGGTTATTTAAATAAATACCACTTTTATTCAAATAAATGCTTGGTTGGGTAAAAAACACAATTAAATAAGTTAAAATGATATTCTTTTTACCAACGTTTTTTAAATAAATCGGAAAATTTGTGGATAAAAATTAATCGACTGCCGAACACTAGAAGCAATTCTAATTTAAATGCGTATATTTAAATAGGAAAAAATGAACGATTCGATCGGAGGCATATCATTAATTTAACGTATTGAACGTAGAGTAAGAGGCTTTTGTAGTAATTACTACCTATATTTGCATTTCAGAAATCTATTTTAACATATTGAACGCCAAGAAAAGAGGCTTTGTAGTATTTACTACCTATATTTACATATTGGAATGTAATTTAACGTATTGAAGGTAGAGTATAGAGATTTTGTAGTATTTACTACCTACATTTGCATTTCAGAAATCTATTTTAACATATTGAACGCCAAGAAAAGAGGCTTTTGTAGTATTTTTCCTCCTTTATTTACATATTGGAATGTAATTTAACGGATTGAAGGTAAAGTATAGAGATTTTGTAGTATTTTACTACCTATATTGGCATTTCGGAAGTATATTTTAACGTGTTGAATGTAGAGTATAGAGACTGTTGTAGTATTTTTCTTCCTACGTGACTACACCGGAAACGTCTCTGTGTTATTCACTTTAGTAATCAAGCCGACTCTGAACATATGTTTTACTCTTTATTCTTCGAGGTTTAAACATACACCATTTCAGTACATTCTTAACTTATTCCATACGCTATTTAAAACACATGCGATAAAGATAACGAGGAAACAAGTTAACTCTGAACATATATGTTATGCTCTATACGTGAAGGATGTTGTAAGCTTAAATTCATAATGGTTAATGTGTAGTATTTTTCTACCTTTTTACATTTTATAGTATTTCTTTATCTATATTTGTGTATCGGAAATGTATTTTAACGTATCGAACGTAGAGTAAATTTTTTTTTTATATTTTCTTTATATATTTGCGTATCATAGTGTTATTCTACCTATTTACATATCGGAAATGTATTTATATTTTACCGTATTTAAAATATAGGTAATTGTTTTTATTGGCTTGACTTAAATAAAGCGTGAAAGTTATTAGTTTCAAAATGATATTTACAAATCTTATCCACACAAATTTAATTTAATTTTAATTTTAGTGTTTTATAGTATCTTTCTGACTATATTTGTGTATAAGAATTATATTTTACCGTATTTAAATAGTAATAAAAGCGAATTGAAAGTTTGAAGAAAATATGAATTAAGTTCGTAAATAAAATCCTTTTATAGTACTTTGAAGGACTCTTAATACGTTTTCAACTTGAATAAAATTAAAAACAATAATCTAAGATACCCTTTAAAGTTAAATTCCTTTAGAGTTTATCAGTAAAACCACTTAAAGTATTTTTTCAATGCTTATACCTATATTTACATATTGGAATTGTTACAAAAGGTTACACGTAACTTAGTACACTAATTAAGTATTTTTAATTTACCGTAATTAAAATATAGGTAAGTGGTTTTTATCTTATTTTATACCTACGGAAGCGATAAATAAATTAAAGCAATTTTTGGAGTTTGGAGATGGGTGGAAAAAAAAATAAGGCTCTTCGTTTTTCCAACTGCTTTTCTGATGTACCCAAAAATGGACCAAAATAGACCAAAAGTACCCTTAAAACGACCAAAGTCACCATTTTCGGCCCTATGTACCCCATTTCGGACCAAAAGTACCCCAAACTGGACCTATTAGCTTTATTGTAATGTTAAACTCCCATAGAGATTCCCCTAAAAGAAAAAACTTGCGGTCCAATTTTGCGTACATGAATTATATCGGAGAGGGAATCCATGTTTTAAATTCAAATTAACCGCGCTCCCCGGGCAATCCGCGCCTCCCAGGTAATCCGCGCACGCGCGCGCTTATCTTCCTGCCTAGGTTATTAATCATACAACTTACATAATTTCCACTTATTTCGTACGATAAAACGCGATCGAGATATTCGTTTTAAGAAATACTCGTGAGATTGGTTCAAGTGTCAAGCGTACTACAATGATATTAAAATGAAGTTTAAAAATATTTCCATTCTACTTTAACAACGAATATTCCATGACGTCAAAACACTTCAATTCAAATTAACCGCGTCCCCCGGGGTAATCTGCGCACGCGTCGCCTAGGTTATCAATTTTTACATCATTTCAACTTATTCCGTACGATAAAACTTGATAAGATATACGTTCAAGTATCTTTCGAGATAAGCGTAGATAAATGAACAAGTTGGCCTGGACACAATATGTTGATATACGAAAAAAACAAATCGTCGCGAGAAATATCATAAATACATTGACTTTTCGACGATTTTACCCTTATTTCACCCATTAAATCCCGGAACCCGATCCCGAACCCAAACCCGAACCCGGGATCGATGTCTCGTCATCACTTTCCCTCTACTAATAAAAACTAGACTAACTTGACTACGTTCAGAATTATAAACAATAAATATTTGTATTATTTTGTTAAAATAATTGTACTTGTTTTATTTGAAATATAAAACTTACTCGTAAACGAAATCATCATTTTTATTTATTATTTCTACTAGTTATTTTCTTGTGCTTTATTTCAGTTTCTTCTTCTTCCATTTCTTTGATCTTCCCATAGTCTTTGCTACTGCAAGCCTAAATATTTTTATCTGGGTTTGATATATCTTAAGTAGCTCCATTAAGTAATTTGTATATTTTCTTATTCTAATAAAACTAAGTATTTCTCTGTTCTTTCATACATGAATGGTATGGTAAGATTAGCTAAAAAGGTTTTTAATTCATCAACGTTTTCCATTTTGTTCAGCTGCTCCAGCTACCGCCTTCCACAGTTCCACTGACCTCTATCAAAAACAAAACACGGCTAAGCCTAGGTTTGCAGACCACGTTTCTCACAATTTTCTTCGATGAAATAATTTCTCTCAGCCTCACTAGATGGCGGTCTAGTTACCCATGGTGCATTCGAAAGTTTCTCTGTAGTCGTGGGAGGCGGAAATTTAACAAGGCCTCGCTATTTAACCATTCCCTGTCGCACGGGGAAATTGCCGCCCAATAAAAAGGAGGTCGTTGATAATTTCGGTTCATGTACTTCTGATACTACTAGTTAGTCTTGAAAAGGGCACTCTCAAGCCCAGTTCACAATTAGTTGGTTTCAATTCAGTGGCCCAATTAATTGCATAGTGTGAACTGGGCTTTAATGCCAAAACTAGTCGACCAGTTTTCTTTCTAAATTTTATTTTAGAATGGTTTTTAAATGAAAAATACTTAAGCACTAATTTGCTTTTTTTTACTTTTTACTTAATAATTTCAATGTTAAGATATACCAGTAAATAAGTTCGGCAGTTTTGGTAGCATTAAATGGATGACAACACTAACCGAAGTCATATTAAGCGGAACCTTTTGTACTAAAAAAGAAAAAATTCTGATTTTTGGCACAAAATTTAGTTGTCTGAAACATTTTGTTTCCCATGGCCAAAAGGCGATTCTCACCTTAAATCAAGATTTACAATTCCACAATTTAAAACAAAATGGTTATAAACACCTTGGTATTAAGAAATGTTTAACATACCCATTCATTACGTCCTGCCATTTTTAAGCAAGGATATTTGTTGATCATGGTCATTCCAAATTTTTCATACGCGTATCGATTGTCAATACCACTGAAATTGATATAGCGAAGACAGCATTCGGTTGTAAAATTGTTGCAATACCCCTTTGAAACAACAGATCCATTTGCCAAAGCACTTTGAATAATTGGAGAAAATTTTGGCAATCCAAAGACCTCAACTTGAGCTTTTACTCCACTTAAATCTTCTGAAAAAAGTTTTCATTTAATATTTGTTTCCAAATCGCTACCTTATTTCCAAAGCCACGTATCTCTGAGATTTGTATACATGGTTTTGAAAATAAGGTAGCAAAATATTAATGTACGTACAAATTATGTTATGTCTATGGACATTAAGATAAACAAGTTGGCCAGCCAAACTGTATACGTGGTTCTGCGGTAGAACGCTCACCTGTCGTTCAAGAGAGCTCGGGTTCGAATCACGGCCGATTAAAAAATTATACTACACCCAATGACCAAAAGAGGGCGCTTTTGGAAAAACCTTTTCCCTGATTCTAAGAAACTGCGTACGCAGTGATTACCCTTTGCCTCGAAAATGCGAACGCGTTCGCAGGCCTGACAGACAGATGCACAGACAGACAGACAGACCCACCCACCCACAGACAGACAGACATACACGGTGGTTGTATAACCCCTCCTAGGGTACAAAGTCCCCTCGGAGAGGTAATAAAAATATATAGCTTGAATTGAATAATTGCCAAAATAATATTGACTTAAATTTTTTGAAAAACATTTTAGCAAAATCTTTTGTTAAAAACTCTCAAGTATAGTCTTAATTTATTTTGGTACAAGTCATGTTCTCAAAATTGGCCCTGCCAACAGGATTTTTAAAAATCAGCTACTCAGTAGCATCACACTGTGTAATATTTACAAGGGTATTAAGAAGGAGGGCGTTAATTTTCTATAGTCAAAGCTTCGTCATGGGAGAGGTTTCAATATGTAACCCTCCTTGTTTTCATTTCTTTACACAGCAGTTTTAACCACAAAAAAAGCTAATTTATTTTTATTTTCCATTGTAAAAAAAAGCGGCTATGAGACTCCATTTGCAGGGTCACTATTCCTCTCAGATAGATAGCAACATTTTCCAAGCGCTAAAATCGCAAATGAATTACAAACTTCCATTACAAACTGCTTGAATTTAAGAAAGAGCAGATAACACAATGCTAAAAATTAATTACACCCTCTATTCTAGGTTTTAGTCCTAAAGTTACTAAATTGAAATCTATGCCTTTTATAACAAAATTAATTATTGGAAATTACCCTATTTCCGCCTATATTCTAGCTTTGGTAGTCTTTCACTGCTACATATCAATCTATTCCACTGAGAAAGGGAATAAAATAAAAACTTTAGTTTAAAATGTACATTTGTATCCTCTAAACTAAAAATGTACATTTGTAACCTCTAAACTAAAAATGTACATTTTGTACATTTTTACCCTCTAAACTAAAAATGTACATTTGTACCCTCTAAACTAAAAATTTACATTTGTACCCTCCAAACTAAAAATGTACATTTGTACCCTCCAAACTAAAAATGTACATTTGTACCCTCTAAACTAAAAATGTACATTTGTACCCACTAAACTAAAAATGTACATTTGTACGCTCTAAACTAAAAATGTACATTTGTACCCTCTAAACTAAAAATGTACATTTGTACGCTCTAAACTAAAAATGTATATTTGTACCCTCTAAACTAAAAATTTGTGGTTTAGAAAACGGAAACAACATGCACTATACTTTAAATATGTAAATAAAATTATTTCAACATGCACTTTATATTATATATGTAAATAAAATTATTTCAACATGCACTATACTTTAAATATGCAAATATAATTATTTCAACATGCACTGTACTTTAAATATGCAAATAAGATTATTTCAACATGCACTATACTTTAAATATGCAAATAAAATTATTTCAACATGCACTATACTTTAAATATGTAAATAAAATTATTTCAACATGCACTTTATATTAAATACGCAAATAAAATTATTTCAACATGCACTGTACTTTAAATATGCAAATAAGATTATTTCAACATGCACTATACTTTAAATATGCAAATATAATTATTTCAACATGCACTTTATATTAAATATGCAAATAAAATTATTTCAACATGCACTATACTTTAAATATGCAAATATAATTATTTCAACATGCACTGTACTTTAAATATGCAAATAAGATTATTTCAACATGCACTATACTTTAAATATGCAAATATAATTATTTCAACATGCACTTTATATTAAATATGCAAATAAAATTATTTCAACATGCACTATACTTTAAATATGCAAATATAATTATTTCAACATGCACTGTACTTTAAATATGCAAATAAGATTATTTCAACATGCACTATACTTTAAATATGCAAATAAAATTATTTCAACATGCACTATACTTTAAATATGCAAATAAAATTATTTCAACATGCACTTTACTTTAAATATGCAAATAAAATTATTTCAACATGCACTATACTTTAAATATGCAAATAAAATTATTTCAACATGCACTATACTTTAAATTTTCAAATTAAATTATTTTTAAATAGTAAATAGGTAATTTTTTTAAATTGCAAACGTTTAATAGTATAAAATATAATATCTTGTAATATTAACAAATATTTGTTTTCTTTGATTAATTTAAAATGTAATTATGATAAAGCGTTTTTGCACAAAATAATTTTAGTTTCTCCGTTCGCATGGGTTTTCTAAATTAATTCCCGCAGTTTTAAGTGACACAGATAGAGGGAGGAAGGGGGGGGGGGGCTGAGAAAAGAGAACGAACGCAAGCGAAAAGGGTCGAAGGTCGTGCCACGCAGCAGCAAAGTGAGGCAAACAGAGAGAGCTAAACTCCCGTGTCTCTTTCTTGACAGCGCCTGAATGCTAGCGTCTCTTGACAGCGCGAGGCTAGGGGTTTCGGTCTCGCGTCACCGGTTATTGGTCCCGTGGTCAAAAACTACAAACCAGTATAGTTGAGTGGGTAAATTGGAACAATAGCCCCACCACTCCCTTTGCCCCTTTCTCGACCCCCCTCAAAGTACTTTTTAAGGAGATTCCAATGGTGCAAAAATTATTCCCCGCAAAGCATTATTTAAAAATTGCCCAAAGACTATACATTGGCGCAGGACGGCGCCGCGCACTGGATTCGGTCGAGCGATGGGGGGCCGTACCAGTACCCCCCAGCCCCGTTCCTATAATCATCATGTGTGCATATATAAACCCCATTAAATTTATCTCCGTAAGTATTAATTCCCGAAAAATAATGTTTCGCATTAAAAACAAAAGGATTACAATAACGCAAAAAGTTTTAACCGCAACTTACTATTTAGAAAGATATGATAAATGCAACATAGTTACTTGTCATCAATTTTTACCAAGGAGAATATGACATATTTCGAGATCTTGTACGTGTAACTAAAAGTAAAACTGGACTCGTAATCGAAGTATTGGCGCCTCACGGCGCCGCGCACTCACTTCGCTCGAGCGCTGTGGCCACGCGGCGCTACCACCCCAGCCCCATTCTTGCTAATCAAGCTGTGCCACATATAACGCGACCTAGAGGGCAGTACCTAGTATAGTCAAAAGTAAATAGGGGGAAAAAATCTATCACTGCCTTCAGATTTTACCTTCCACCATGCTGGACACCCTTTTTGAAGAGCTAGTGATCACGTGATATTTCTAACCAATAAGGATAGCACATTACGCGCGAAGTAGTGCATTTGTGGTATTCCGGTCCGCGCTCAAGATGAAAATTTTGAATTTTATTCCCTGGCAACCATGTCACCGCCTCGCGATTTCAAATAGTCTCTCTGTCAAATGCTGACCATTATTTCCTTCGATAACGGTTGATTTTAATTAATAATTACTAAATCAATTGTAAAATAAACAAAAAAAGCTCGTAGCTATAGCTATTATTTCAGAAAAATTTATTACCTGCCGAATGCATCACTTATCTAGGATCCAGAATGAAAAACTTAAAGGTTATGCAGTACGGAAAGGGCAATATTATAAGAAAATGTGTAGTACTACTAAGGAAATCAATTCATTGTTTTAGTTGCGTAAACATTCTTAAAAATAGTTCCTAGAAAAAAATGTAAAAGTTTTACTTTTTGACTGTTGCAGCGTTGCATTTGAAAGTTATGTTATACATCAATTTATTTTATCTTAATTTAACTTAAATAATTTTGAACTTTTGTATAAAGGTGGGGTGGCTGAGTGGTTAGCACTTTAGCCTCGCAGCAAGAGGAGCCGGGTTCGATTCCAGCTTGTGGCACTGGGTGAAAATCCGGAACCAATCCTTCTGCGTAGAGTTTGTAAGTTCTCTCCCCACTGGTTAAAGGGGTTTTCCACCGAGATCTTCGGTTTCCCCTTCCCATAAAAACTTGCTGAGGTTAACGGTAATAGTTAGTGTAGGGAGCTGTTGGCTCGCGTGGCATGAAGGGCTTGCCACCACCCTCCTACGCATTGTAACCCGGCCACCTGTTACTTGATCATGCACAAGCAACACATTGCTTATGTGGTCGAAGGTGGTGCCTTGGGTATTCGCTCTATTTAAAAATATATATATATATATATATGTTTTTTGTGTTTAATGATTTATTGCCTCCATAACGGTTTGGCAACAGGGACCTCATTTGCACAAGCTGACATGTTCAAAACTAAACATACAGAACCTGATTTGTTGAATTCAGCATTTTATAAATCGAATCCCGTGAAATACTGCCACATATACAACCAATCTACCTTCAAACACGTGACATGTTTGATCAAGACGCTTAATTAGGTTGTCTCGATCTAAAAGTTGAGTAAACATCAATTCGGCCTTTTTTCTACACCTTATCGGTCCAAAGGGAATCAAATCAAATTAACCTTCTTATTCTGGCATCAAGTCCACAATCAGAAGGAATAAGGCATGCATTTAATAGGCCCCCTTAATAATTTAATTTGTATACCCTTTTTTAATAACAAAAGACTTTCATTGATTTGTACCCTTTTTTAACAATTAAACTCCCTTAAAAAATCATTTACGACCCTTTATCTATTTTGTCGTTATTTAAAATAAAGCTATTCCAAAGATATGTTTGAATTTATAATGTTTTAGATACGTAGGGCATGTACACATAGCAGAACGCCAGTTATCGGAATCCATAGTCACAACCCATAATCTAGTTTGAAACTTTTTAAACGTATTAAATACTTGCCAATTCAACTTTTCGGCTTGTCTTTGATAAGAAACAATATCTTGCTCCTTAAGACATGGAATAGTTGAAGGTTTAATAAAAAAGAATTTGGTACTCCCCTTACTTCTAACGCGTATGTTAGAAGAATTTGTCTTTATCCAGGAATAGGCGCTAGTCATAATTTTGAAATCATATTCTGGGATTTTAAACCCCTTGTTTTTGTGTTGTGGGTGTGACTGTCAGTTGTCTTGAACATAAAAACTGCATCGTCATCAGGATATAGTTGCAAGTAGGCTTTATTTGGACATTTTCTAGAATACTTGCAATCGTAGAACATTTTCTTTCCAGAACTAGGATATGTGATTCGCCGTAGTTAGAATGTTTTAAGGGACATCAAGTACTGTTTCGCTTCTTCTAGGGAATAAAATGTTTTTCCCATAACCCAATCAAGTTGATTACCGCGACTGGCTTTTTTTGGACTAACTATTTCTTCGGATTCATATAAATCAGAGTCGTAAGGCGAAAGAACTTGGGACGCCATTGTCAAACCGCAGAAAATTAAGAAAGGTATATATAAACTTTGTTATCGGAAGTAAATATATTTTGTTTAGATAACGTAATCAACAAACAGATAAAGGGTCCAAAATAAATTTTTTGGATATTTTGTAATGGAAAAAAGGGTAGAAATCAACAAGGGACTTTTATCATCAAAAAAGGGTCTAAAAAATGGATTTTTAAGGGGCCTAATAAAATAAATGCGAAGGAATAACTGTTGAAATACGGCAACAGAACTTCTTAGTTGGAAGTCAATTAACAAGTTACCAAGAGTGCTTTTTATTTCGTGAAATGAAAAATGAACAGTCGGTATTCAATTAATGGTAGTAGAGGGAAAGTAAAGTCGACCCGTCAGTCCCAGGATCCAGGATTTAAGGGGTGAAATGGGGGTAAAATCATCGAAAAGTCAATGTATTTAGGGTATTTCTCGCGACGATTTGTTTTCTCATATATCAACATATTGTGTCCAGGCCAACTTGTTCATTTATCTACGCTTATCTCGAAAGATACTTGAACGTATATCTTATCAAGTTTTATCGTACGGAATAAGTTGAAATGATGTAAAAATTGATAACCTAGGCGACGCGTGCGCAGATTACCCCGGGGGACGCGGTTAATTTGAATTTAAGAGTGTTTTGACGTCATGGAATATTCGTTGTTAAAGTAGAATGGAAATATTTTTAAACTTCATTTTAATATCATTGTAGTACTTAAATATGCTTGACACTTGAACCAATCTCACGAGTATTTCTTAAAACGAATATCTCGATCGCGTTTTATCGTACGAAATAAGTGGAAATTATGTAAGTTGTATGATACTTGATAACCTAGGCAGGAAGATAGCGCGCGCGTGCGCGGATTACCTGGGAGGCGCGGATTGCCCGGGCGCGTGGTTAATTTGAATTTAAAACATGGATTCCCTCTCCGAAATAATTCATGTACCCAAAATTGGACCGCAAGTTTTTTTCTTTTAGGGGAATCTCTATGGGAGTTTAACATTACAATAAAGCTAATAGGTCCAGTTTGGGGTACTTTTGGTCCGAAATGGGGTACATAGGGCCGAAAATGGTGACTTTGGTCGTTTTAAGGGTACTTTTGGTCTATTTTGGTCCATTTTTGGGTACATCAGAAAAGCAGTTGGAAAAACGAAGAGCCTTATTTTTTTTTCCACCCATCTCCAAACTCCAAAAATTTATTGCTATAATTTATTTATCCCTTCCGTAGGTATAAAATAAGATAAAAACCACTTACCTATATTTTAATTACGGTAAATTAAAAATACTTAATTAGAGTACTAAGTTACGTTTAAAAGAACCTTTTGTAACAATTCCAATATGTAAATATAGGTATAAGGATTGAAAAAATACTTTAAGTGGTTTTACTGATAAACTCTAAAGGAATTTAACTTTAAAGGGTATCTTAGATTATTGTTTTTAATTTTATTCAAGTTGAAAACGTATTAAGAGTCCTTCAAAGTACTATAAAAGGATTTTATTTACGAACTTAATTCATATTTTCTTCTAACTTTCAATTCGCTTTTATTACTATTTAAATACGGTAAAATATAATTCTTATACACAAATATAGTCAGAAAGATACTATAAAACACTAAAATTAAAATTAAATTAAATTTGTGTGGATAAGATTTGTAAATATCATTTTGAAACTAATAACTTTCACGCTTTATTTAAGTCAAGCCAATAAAAACAATTACCTATATTTTAAATACGGTAAAATATAAATACATTTCCGATATGTAAATAGGTAGAATAACACTATGAAAAGTTCCTTTTTCTTCTTTTAATACGACAACACACAACTCTGATACGCAAATATATAAAGAAAATATAAAAAAAAATTACTCTACGTTCGATACGTTAAAATACATTTCCGATACACAAATATAGATAAAGAAATACTATAAAATGTAAAAAGGTAGAAAAATACTACACATTAACCATTATGAATTTAAGCTTACAACATCCTTCACGTATAGAGCATAACATATATGTTCAGAGTTAACTTGTTTCCTCGTTATCTTTATCGCATGTGTTTTAAATAGCGTATGGAATAAGTTAAGAATGTACTGAAATGGTGTATGTTTAAACCTCGAAGAATAAAGAGTAAAACATATGTTCAGAGTCGGCTTGATTACTAAAGTGAATAACACAGAGACGTTTCCGGTGTAGTCACGTAGGAAGAAAAATACTACAACACTCTCTATACTCTACATTCAACACGTTAAAATATACTTCCGAAATGCCAATATAGGTAGTAAAATACTACAAAATCTCTATACTTTAATTTCAATCCGCGCCAGCCCCGTCGGTGCCCCATTTCGCATTTCAGACGTCGACGGAGGCTCGGGGCACCATCAGGGCGAGGGCGCGGACACTGGGGCACGGGCGCCACCCGCGTCTCAATGTCTGACTATCATCTCGCAGTTCCATACTGGGCTATTTGACCATCAAAATGACCAAATACACGTATATTTGAACATTTCCTTGACTACATGACTGAAAAATTGTTTAAAGCTCCATCTACTTGGTTACAAAATTTGTTAAATACTTGGCTTTAAGGCCATCTAAATTAAAGTTAGAAGAAGCTAGACAAAGAGAAATTGTTCTGAAAAATAAAATTAAAGATATAAAAACTAACCAATAGTATTTCGAATACCAAATAATTCGACGTATTTGTTTTTGAAATAACTAAATAGTTTGCATATTGGTAAAAAAAAAACTAAAAAAGTAATTGAAATTACTATTAATTTTACTTGCAATAGTAAAATACTAAACCAAATGTATAATTTATATTTTATTTTATTTAATAAATTTAAACTATAATACTAAACTTTTTCAAAAAAAACTTTTACAAACAAAATTTAAAATACACATTTTTAAAATTTAACTACACCAGCTCCAAGTCAGCTAGCGACTTTTTTTTAAGTAACTACTAACTACAATTAAAATCAAAGGATCTGCTATATTTTTCATGCTTTGAAAACAATTCATTAAAATCTAGAGTTTTTAAATATATGTAAAACACGAAGGAGCAGATCTTTTATCACAAATTTTCAAAAATTATATTTAATTTAGTTTATAATAATATAGGGAACTCAAAAATTAAAAAACGAAAAATCAAAAAAATTACTTACTTCAACCTTTCTCCCAGTTATTAGTTTCGTTTTAAACTTGGTTTACGTTTTAGTTTTACTTTGCTATTCTAGAAAATTCCAAAATTCCTTTAGAGTTTATCAGTAAAACCACTTACTTTAAGTATTTTTTTTTAAATAGTTCAGTCTAATAGTAGATTACGCACCTATAATCCATGATGTTTTCATTTAAATTCAAATTATAACGAATTGAAAGTTTGAAGAAAATATTAATTTAGTTTGTAAATGAAATCCTTTTATAGTACTCTGAAGGGCTCTTAATACGTTTTGAACTTCCAAAATAAATTAATGTACTAAGTTACGTTTAAAAGAACCTTTTGTAACAATTCCAATATATATATATATATATATATATATATAAAAAACCGTGATAAATAGTAAAACCCACTTATTTTTCAATTAATACATTTCAGATACACAAATTAATTAAATAAAAGTATTTAAATAAGAATTGCTTCACTAAATTATGCATTTGTACTTTAAATAATACCTGATTTTGAAATTATATTAGAATAATTATATTGTTAAACTTCTTTCATTTTTAAAAATGTAGTAGAAAATGAAAGATATTTTAATTAAAACATTTCTTAATTTCTTTATTACCTAAAAATATTTACAATATTTACAAATTTTTATATTGTTTAACTTCTTTCATTTTTAAAAATGTAATTGCTTGACTTAAGTAAAGCGTGAAAATTATTAGTTTCAAATGATATTTACAAATCTTATCAACTCTAAAGTCTGTTTGGTTATTTAAATAAATACCACTTTTATTCAAATAAATGCTTGGTTGGGTAAAAAACACAATTAAATAAGTTAAAATGATATTCTTTTTACCAACGTTTTTTAAATAAATCGGAAAATTTGTGGATAAAAATTAATCGACTGCCGAACACTAGAAGCAATTCTTATTTAAATGCGTATATTTAAATAGGAAAAAATGAACGATTCGATCGGAGGCATATCATTAATTTAACGTATTGAACGTAGAGTAAGAGGCTTTTTTAGTAATTACTACCTATATTTGCATTTCAGAAATCAATTTTAACATATTGAACGCCAAGAAAAGAGGCTTTTGTAGTATTTACTACCTATATTTACATATTGGAATGTAATTTAACGTATTGAAGGTAAAGTATAGAGATTTTGTAGTATTTTACTACCTATATTGGCATTTCGGAAGTATATTTTAACGTGTTGAATGTAGAGTATAGAGAGTGTTGTAGTATTTTTCTTCCTACGTGACTACACCGTAAACGTCTCTGTGTTATTCACTTTAGTAATCAAGCCGACTCTGAACATATGTTTTACTCTTTATTCTTCGAGGTTTAAACATACACCATTTCAGTACATTATTAACTTATTCCATACGCTATTTAAAACACATGCGATAAAGATAACGAGGAAACAAGTTAACTCTGAACATATATGTTATGCTCTATACGTGAAGGATGTTGTAAGCTTAAATTCATAATGGTTAATGTGTAGTATTTTTCTACCTTTTTACATTTTATAGTATTTCTTTATCTATATTTGTGTATCGGAAATGTATTTTAACGTATCGAACGTAGAGTAATTTTTTTTTATATTTTCTTTATATATTTGCGTATCAGAGTTGTGTGTTGTCGTATTAAAAGAAGAAAAATGAACTTTTCATAGTGTTATTCTACCTATTTACATATCGGAAATGTATTTATAGTTTACCGTATTTAAAATATAGGTAATTGTTTTTATTGGCTTGACTTAAATAAAGTGTGAAAGTTATTAGTTTCAAAATGATATTTACAAATCTTATCCACACAAATTTAATTTAATTTTAATTTTAGTGTTTTATAGTATCTTTCTGACTATATTTGTGTATAAGAATTATATTTTACCGTATTTAAATAGTAATAAAAGCGAATTGAAAGTTTGAAGAAAATATGAATTAAGTTCGTAAATAAAATCCTTTTATAGTACTTTGAAGGACTCTTAATACGTTTTCAACTTGAATAAAATTAAAAACAATAATCTAAGATACCCTTTAAAGTTAAATTCCTTTAGAGTTTATCAGTAAAACCACTTAAAGTATTTTTTCAATCCTTATACCTATATTTACATATTGGAATTGTTACAAAAGGTTCTTTTAAACGTAACTTAGTACACTAATTAAGTATTTTTAATTTACCGTAATTAAAATATAGGTAAGTGGTTTTTATCTTATTTTATACCTACGGAAGGGATAAATAAATTATAGCAATAAATTTTTGGAGTTTGGAGATGGGTGGAAAAAAAAATAAGGCTCTTCGTTTTTCCAACTGCTTTTCTGATGTACCCAAAAATGGACCAAAATAGACCAAAAGTACCCTTAAAACGACCATAGTCACCATTTTCGGCCTTATGTACCCCATTTCGGACCAAAAGTACCCCAAACTGGACCTATTAGCTTTATTGTAATGTTAAACTCCCATAGAGATTCCCCTAAAAGAAAAAAAACTTGCGGTCCAATTTTGGGTACATGAATTATTTCGGAGAGGGAATCCATGTTTTAAATTCAAATTAACCACGCGCCCGGGCAATCCGCGCCTCCCGGGCAATCCGCGCCTCCCAGGTAATCCGCGCACGCGCGCGCTATCTTCCTGCCTAGGTTATCAAGTATCATACAACTTACATAATTTCCACTTATTTCGTACGATAAAACGCGATCGAGATATTCGTTTTAAGAAATACTCGTGAGATTGGTTCAAGTGTCAAGCATATTTAAGTACTACAATGATATTAAAATGAAGTTTAAAAATATTTCCATTCTACTTTAACAACGAATATTCCATGACGTCAAAACACTCTTAAATTAACCGCGTCCCCCGGGGTAATCTGCGCACGCGTCACCTAGGTTATCAAATTTACATCATTTCAACTTATTCCGTACGATAAAACTTGATAATATATACGTTCAAGTATCTTTCGAGATAAGCGTAGATAAAGGAACAAGTTGGCCTGGACACAATATGTTGATATATGAGAAAACAAATCGTCGCGAGAAATACCCTAAATACATTGACTTTTCGATGATTTTACCCCCATTTCACCCCTTAAATCCTGGATCCTCGATCCTCGATCCTGGGACTGACGGGTCGACCTTACTTTCCCTCTACTAATGGGACAATAGAAATTCAGTGATAAAACTCTGAAAGTAACGCGGAAGGTCTTTGGGTTCTACTTTCCTGGAATGAATCTTGGAAGCCGGCTTCCAGGATGACAGATCATATTGAAAATGAAATCAACGCGATTCAACTAGTTTTCCTCCATTTTAAAACGGTTCGTTGCTGTGATGTAAGAGTAGAAAATAGAGAACTTATAAAATATATAGATAAATAAATAGAGAATATGCAAAGTTAAGTTAGGTGTATCGAAAATATAACTCTAAAATCCCAGAATGCCTCCGTAAACTAGAATTAACAGTGCAAAGGCAGAACTACAACTTGAAAGTGTATATACATGTATGCTTGGTCGTCAAAGGTTTTATAACCAAACTTCAGAAGGAGGTCAAACTTATACTTAAACTTTGAAAAATCTTCTGTTCTTGTCAAGATTACGAGAAATGGAAATGTCCGCGTAATAATTTTTCCACAATTATCATGTATATTTCCAGTTGATCCTTTATAAGTTACCAAAATTCTAAGAAAAATCCTACAACTAACATTTAACCTCAAATATATAGGGAAAAAGAAAACATGGATGAGAAATTGGAAGAACTGAAATTAGTGTTAAAGAAAATTCTGACACTAGTACAAATAATAATACGAAAAGGGAAACTGAAGAATTACCGACAAAGGAGATTAACAACAACAGGGAAGTTTAAAGAAGTCTTTACATGCTATGATTGGCATATCCTCAAAATATCTGCTTCCAAGAAAATTAATTCCAAAGGCTAAAATAGGAAAAAATTATATGGAATTCAATCCAAAGCTCTTGCTTGTAAAAGACTTGTGGTAATGGTTTTAAATTTGTCTTGTTCAATATTTTTATAAAGATTAAAACAATTTGTTTGAAATAAACCACAAAGATCCTGTTTAGGGCACTCAGTTGGGTTTTATCACTTATTTACAAAATTTAATAAAGTATTTTATTTAAAATTGTTTTCTATTGTTCTTGGCCTCAAGCTTGCAGGGAAAATTCTTCGCTGTCGATTCTTGTAAGTTCTGGAAGTTACACAGAGTCATTTTGGTTTGTGGTGTTTTGTCTGAATTAAATAAACCAGTTGATAATATTAACACATTTAACTTAAACAATATTATTATCGGTTAGAGTTTTGGTATTTTTAAAATGTTAGGAGTTCAATATCATCTTCCTCCTATTCAGTCTTGGTTTAATATAGACCATCTTATATAAAAGAAAAGTTTTTGTCCATGGTAAGCGAAATTGTTATTTTAAAATAGAAGAAATACACATGATTGAAAAGATGTTTCACTGCAGAAAACACTCTTTCCCCGAGCGTCATATGGTCACAAACTGGAAACGCTATTTGAATTTGGGGAATTCGAAATTCCGAAATATAAGTGATAGCTTATATGAACTAAAAATAGTTAGACGAGCGTTAACATGTGCTTTGCTTTAAGTGGTTAATCCATAGTTGTTAAGAAAACTCTTGCCATCAATCTATGATTGGCGGTGGGAAAACTCAAAACTGTGCAGGGCAGAACCCATGGGGAAAGAAGCCTGTAAATGACCTTTTTCCCCATAACATAGTGGCTACTTTTGTTACATTTATTATTATTCTATTTTCTAAACAAAAAAAAAAACAAATCATACCAGAACAAACACTATACTTAATCATTTCAAAGACCAAGAAATAATTCTCTAGATTCGAATTCAGAGAAGTGAAACCACAGCTGTATATTGGTAACAACAATTTATACCTTGGCTTGAAGAAGAATGCTCACTTCAAATTTCATACGTACATACACATTTGCACCAATTAATAACTTCCAGGGCTCCCACCAAAATCTTCTAAAAATAAATTTGCTAAATAATGAAAAGAAACGAAAACCTTTGTGGTGGTAATAAAACCAAACTGACTTAATTTGACCATTTTGTAATCTGCCCATGATCAATTTATGAAATATTTTAAGCCAATGTTGCTATTCCTATAATTATAGAAAATTGAGTACAATAGGTTCAAAATTCCAATTTTACGTAACTTGAAGAAACATAGTGACTTAAAAGATCTGTAAAGAACCTGATGGGAGCCATGCCCTTCAGTTTATAAGGACGCAAACATCAAATTGACTTGATAATTGAATAATTGATAAATAAAATAAATATAGTTAAAGTTCATATAATAATATTCAGAGACGTAAATGTTATGTCAATTATGTCACACATGCTTTTTGCCTTAGATAAAAAACAGTTAATTGAACTGAATAGAAAATACACGCACATGCATCAGATTCTCTTTTACATTGCATTACATTGGGTAAAATATTATGAACATGCATAACATACAAAAGCGGTTCAAGGTATTACGTTTGACAAATATCTAGGCGGCTAGGACAGAGTTAAGGGTCCACCCAACCCGTAAAAGCAATAGCGGATGAGCAAACTTTTTCTTTAACCACGTATTAGATGTTTAAGATAACAAATAATAAATTTAACATTGCTTACCATTATAAAAAAAGTAATTTAATCAAAACGTTTAAGATCTCAATATCGAAAAACCCTCAGCGAGAAATTATCTTCTCTACCCAGAACCCTAAATAATAACCGAGCATAATAATACGCAGTTTTTACCAGCCTTTGCCAGGCAGGTTGATTTAAGCCTGATGTTTTCAAAGCGCACCAACGAAAGAAACCGTTCAAATGGAGCTATATTTTTCCAAATGTTCCTTATTTACACATTTAAAAAATAATAATAAATTTTATATATTTACCGTTATAATAACGGTTTTTGTTCCAAAACGATTAAGATCACCAACGGTTGAGGAGCTATAGACGTTTTAAACCTTTGGTCGAGTTGGTAAAATGCTAAAAATCAAAACTCTCATTGAATGAATTAATATTTTATTTCATTTGCGTACAGTACGCCCCCTGTTAAATTATTGATAAAATACGTGAAAAAGTAGATAAGTCCATAATTAAAAGGGATAATATAGCTAAATCCTAAACAAATTTGAAGAAATTTAAAAACTTACTAATAACTCGTACCGATAGGTGTTCGAGCAACGCGAAACTCGGATCAAATAGATCTTCGAGTAATAAACTAAATTAAAAATAAATAAAATAGCCAGAAATTCCAACGGTAGACCGGTTTCGTTCTATTTGGAACTCATCAGTACCGTGCGGGAAATCTGGCTAGCGACTATCAAATCGAAAAGAGAAACTAAGCCTAAACATTAAAAATTTCAAAACGCGTTGCTTATAGCAACGGAAAGCCGAAAAGGGGGGAGTGTGGTGGAGAATAGTATATACCATAAGTTGAGTTAGAAGAAACCAACTAAGGACTTAACTCTGTTAAATTATTGCAGCTCCGCTTTGGGGAGCACAAATAGATATGTATATATAAAAATTTACACATTTAAAAAATAAAAATTAGGCGTTCTCATACAGAGTAATTTTGTATTTGGTCACTTCCTTTGCAAGACCTCATGTTTCTTTCAGAAGTAATGGATTAGTAATCGTGAAACCAAAGAGGTCTTCCATGGGCAAATGAAAAGACGACTATCTCCAATCTTCCATTTCCTCAAAATCCTCCATGGCCGGACATTCCAGTAAGACGTGTTCAAGGTTCTCATTATCTGCTCCACACTGTACACATCTCAGCGAACAACCAAATAACTGTTCACAACGTTCGCCTGTCAATAGAGCGCCTGTCCGAGCTTGAAATAAGAGTCCATTTGGAAAACTACCATTATAGAAATCTTTCGGACTTGGTTTAGCTTTGGCTTTATAAATCTTAAGGGACCTGTCATGCCACTTAAACTCCACGTGTCTATGAACGTCTGTGTCAACATAGCTATTCCATTGAACCTCCGTTGTTTCTTTTATATCCCTCCGTATCACCTCCGTAGCCTCGATCAAGAACCGCTACTCTTTTCGTGAAACGGGAACTAAAATAGCTAAAATTGCGTTTTATTTCATACACCTTTTTTGCGAGACGTCTTTGATCCATTAATTTCAATCGACCAATATTTCAATTTGCTAAACGCCCCTCTCTTGATCATCAGGCTTAAACCCATTTCACCCTTAATAGCCGCGTGCGCCGCCATTAGCTTCCAACACATTTTATGTCACTGAGAATAACACTCCACATACTTAATTTTCTTGGCCTTCTGCGTAAAGCAGCGTTCAGACTAGGTGAAAATATTACGTTTGCGTCGATCGTGTCGGGTCTTTCGATTTCTTACACCGTTCAGACTTCTCAACAGAGATATTAAATTTTCGCGCGTGTCGTTTACATTTTTGCATTTCGTTGCGCTCAAAAATCTCGTAGCAGACAATTAGCCTTATGCCTCATCAGCGCTGACTCTAGGTAAGGGCGACCTTTAGAACCATCGAAATACTATAACCAATCAGAGGTGGATAAAAAATTATTTAAATTTTTCCGCCGTTATTACTGAGCTCTGATTGGATGAACAATCACTTTTTATGTTAATCTCCGTGCAAGGTTGGTTCCTTTCTGAACAGTCAAATGAACGAACCGACGCGACCAACATAACCGAAACAACACGACCGATGCTAACGTAATATTTTCACATAGTCTGAACGCTGCTTTAACTGAATCTCACAACAACGGCCAGCTTCATCATCACCGCTAGCAATTCATTTTCCAGAATCTTGACGTATATTTCAAAAGCACGCCACGCGCTACTTTTAAAAACACGTTCGCCGTTATCAAACTGAGGCTGAAAAATTGCGCTAAACTCTTCTTTGCAACGATTCCAAGTGGCAGTAATTGACTTATAACTTAGTAATATACTTGAAAAACTGGGAAATACCTCCCATAAAAACTCTATTAACTTTAACATTTGGACAAATTGCAGAAGAAATCCCTATTAATCCATCATTATAACACTATGGTATCTTTAACGTGTTTATTTCGCTAATTAAAGTTATCATTCATTAAAAATTACCCCCATTATTTAAAAAACAATCGAATTTATCTTGTGTTCAGACCTGGTTGCGGGCTAGAAAGTAACGAAAAATTTAATTTTGGAACAAAGATAGTCAGCCGATCGTGGAGGAAGCTTTGTGCTGAAATAATTTCAAACTACTAAGTTTCAAAAAAAAATTCACTATTGCACAGTTTGAAATATTAATTTGCGCGCTACGCACGTTTCGACTCGATCGCACGAGTCTTCGTCAGTCACTAAAAATAATCATATTTAGTTCTTAGCAACAAACAAGCAACAAACAAAATAGATATCTATCATCGCGACATCGGAACGAAAAAAACCAATGACAATTATAAAGGAAAGCAATAAAATATATACGCATAAGGCCGAGGGTTCGGACATTCCCAAAAAAAGCGTACGGGATTTCGAAATCTCTGTGATTTCGCGATTTCGTCAAAGATTTCGCGATTTCGTCAGATTTCGCGATTTCGTCAAAGATTTCGCGATTTCGTCAAAGATTTCGCGATTTCATCAGAGATTTCGCGATTTCGTCAAAGATTTCGTGATTTCGTCTGAGATTTCACGATTTCGTCAAAGATTTCGCGATTTCATCAGAGATTTCGCGATTTTGTCAAAGATTTCGCGATTTCGTCAGAGATTTTGAAATTTGGTCCGAGATTTTGCGATTTCATCAGGGATTTCGCGATTTCGTCGGAGATTTCTTGTGAAGTGTACGGGATTTTGTACAAATGTCCGACCCCTCGCATAAGGCGAGCGGGGAAGTTTTTAAAAGGGATTTGTAAGGGGATACCCGATGGTGTAGCGGACCACCTTCACGGTTTATTTGTTTATTAATTTTTTTCAATTTTAAAATTTCAATGGATTCACGCATGTTTAGCACAAACCTATTTTTTGCACTTTTGATGAGTGTGACATCCCTAGTATTGAACGTATGACCTTGCTGGTTGGCATGGTCAGCTTCAATAATCGCGACAAAGGATTGAACATGTGTTTTAAATCGTGGCGTAGTTTTATGAAATCTAAGAACAAACTCCAGATTCAATTACTTCAACTACAATTTTTAAATAAGTGCAAAAACGCTAAGGTGATTCCTAGTTTTATCAATGTGAAATGTAACCTCAAGGACAAAACTTCCAGGATAGTAATGGAAAATACAAAAATAACATTATTACGAAAGAACATCCAAAGGAAGCGTAAAGATATAGCCATATTAGAAAGCCAAGTCTACAAAGCACATCTCAAAATAGAGCATCCACATACATCGATCGATACAAAGACAAGATAGATAAGAAATTTCAAACACTGTTGTCTAGAAATACCAAGGTTTGCCCACAAACATTTAATATCACTACACCGTATGACCAAATCATCAACAACCAAAAAGTTGTGAACTACTCCAAATTAGCGCTCAATGATATCCAGACAAGTCTTCTTATCCATGGACGTAATTTTTCTGTTTTCAAGAATACAAGTTTAGTTACAAAGGAGGACTACATTGTATCCATTGAAAGTGGCCTAGGGGCCATCAACGATCCAGGACAGAAGGATGCTATTAGAGGAAAATGCTCCCAATTTATTAGCAAATAAACATCTATTAAACCGAATCTTACTACATTGGAACGTACTGAATTAATTAAACTAAAGAACGACAAATCTATTATTATCTGTAAAGCGGATAAAGGCGGCTGTGTGGTAGTTATAGATAAAGTGGACTACGATATGGCAACGACGAAAACCCTTGCCGAAGACACTTTCAGTAAAATTAATAAAGATCCAACACATAATTTTCACAACAAAGTAAAAAGTGCAGTTAAAGACTGTAATTGTCTGACGAAGAAAAGGCAAAACTTATACCTTCTACCAGAAGAAAATAGGGGGAAGTACGCTTCTAGTCAGCTTTGGAAAGGCGTCACTTTTCACGAATTTTCGCGCCAAAACGGTTTGGCGGGAAATCGCGGATGAATACATCGTTTAAAAAGTCATTTTTCTTAAATTGAACAATTGTAACATATTGCCCTTCTCATTCTCTGCTATTTGAGTTAAGGCGTATTTGCTTTCGTCGATTATAGCCGTGTTGAATCAAAACAAAAGTAGAACTACTTTTTCAGTTTGGTTTATTATGCGTAAAAAGGCGTTTTCGTGGGTCACACGACGACTTCTACGGCTCAAATCTACAGATACGTACTTCCCCTATTTTCTTCTGCTTCTACCTACATAACTCCAAGATTTTAACCTCTCACCTAAAATTCGCAAAAGAAGAGCTAAAATTTAGACCTAATGTTCCGAATCTAAATACATCGACGGAACTAATTGCAAAGTATATTGTCAAACGTTTTGGCTATTTGCACAGCTCAACATCAACATACGGTCAAAAATTCTTGCGAACTGTTATCGGACGATAATGCGGGAGAATAACTTGTGTCGTTCGATGTTTGTTTCCTTATTTACATCAGGGTGGGCAAAATCCTTGTTTTTTTTCAAAAAGAACGAAAACAATGTTTTTTATTGTTTTAAACAAGATTCGTTGTTTTTAACTGTTTTTAAATCAAACAATAAAAAACACATAATAAACAATAAAAAACTATGTTTAAAACACGTTTTAAACTATTCATTATACTTATGAATCAGACTCACGAGTAAACTCATTTAAAGAAATTTCACGTATCATTAAACGTATTATCATAAGTGACATAAATACCCTAAGTGTGTCAATAAGATGAATTTTTCAATTATACCTTGTTTAACGAAAGTGACGTAAATGACGTCATTTTCTCCAGTGACGAAATTTACGTCATGTGTTTGCGAAGCGGCGTCTGCGGCGCCAGCATTAAAAATACCATATAGGGTACTTGAACGGAATTCGCGAGTCCTACGTTTCTTTGGTCTGTTTAGAACAAGCTCAAATTGAAGATTTTCTGTGGGAATGGCTCCTATTGGCACACTTAGGGTAATTATGCCACTTATGGTATTATAAATAAACTCACAGGGCGAAGAACCAAAGAGTACACGCTTATTTAAACGAGCCAAGAATTTCGCTAAGCGTTGTTGACCAACCATTGACGGCCTTAGTTTTTTCGATGCCCCATACAAATACTACCTAACCTGTAGTAGGATTTTTAATTTAGCTATCATCCTGGAATTTTCGGTCACATAGTAGAAAAGGGAAAATAGCTAGTTATCCAAACATGGTTTTTAGTTTTGGTTTATTGAAATGTGCACGTCTGCAGTCATAAATCATCACAAATAAACAATGTTATAAAAAATAAGAACTTAGATACCTCTATAATCTTAAAACTTCCATCACATCATAGAAGTCCTAAAAAATCGACCGAAATCCCTTAATTTTTATCTAGGAGTGCCGCCTAGTCGGTTTTAACCCGATCTGTCCAGACCGGCCGTGTTTCTTGTTACTTAAAACCGGCACAACCCGACTAAACAGCAACCCTACTTTTATCTCGTGCATAGATAGGGTCCCAAATAGATGTATATTGGCAGCTAAATACATTATATTTAAACAAAAAGACAAAATTCAATGCGTTCGTAGGATTTTTGCACTGGTAGGAAATTTATGAAATCATATCGAGCCCTTTCTGTCGCTCTTTTCAGAGAATCTTAAAATCCAACTACCCGTTATCAATACAATTTACCATTCTTAGAGCCTTGGAATGGTTTTTTCTACCTTTTCCCTCATATTGAATAACCAAAATCTTACAAAAAAAAACAATGAAAATTTACCTTATAAAAAACATGTTTAAAACAGATAGTTTAAAACGTTTAAAACAAATTGTTGTTTGTTTAAAATATTTGTTTTAAACGTGTTTTAAACACTTGTATTAAACATTTTGTTTAAAACTTGCCAACCCTGATTTACATCGGTTCCAGAATCAAGACTGCGATCAGAAAACTTAAATGTTCTCGAGATTATAGACATTATCAATCTTACGCTTATTGCCGCGTCTAATTCCTTTTTTGTGGTAAATGGGGAATTTTTTGTCCAAAATGATGGTCTCGCGATGGGCTCGAGCTTGTCTCCGTTTTTATGTGACCTTTTTATGAATGATTTTGAAATCAAAGCATCAGATAATAGCCCCTTTAAAAGTAATTTTTGGCAACGCTATGTTGATGCCGTTTTTATCAAAATGGGAACATAGTTTAGCGGATTAAGCCTGGTTTTCACTGGGCTAAAAAACGGCGGAAATTGTTTTACGCAAATATATTTCCGGCGGATTTTCTAAGGCTTTTCCGCACCTGGTTTTCATTGGGGATTTTTCAAGCGGTTTGTAATTTGGCGGTTTCGATAGCGCATGCGCTGAAGATTGTTTCTTTACTGACTCACAGAATTAAAATGGACGCCATAGATAGCCCCAATAGCAGTCCAGGGATTTTGTTTCATTTCATTGTTTTTAAAACATCAATTTGCTGTGTCATATAAAAAAGGATAAGCGCGAACCTTTTCTATGAATAACTCCTGTTGACTACCATTGATTCTCTTTTGTTTAGAATAAACAATAACAATGTTTATAAACTAAACGCATCACTTTTTAGGCCTAACAAATTGAATCAAACCGAGAGTAGTGAGCTAGTAACGTCAATCCACGATCTACACTGATTGGTTAGCACACTGCGTTGCGTTTTAAAAATTCCGAAAAATAGAACTTCCATTCCGTGGTTGTTCGCGGAATATCGCCAGCTTTCCATAAAATTTTGCGGAATATGCTTTTTTTAGCCCAGTGAAAACCAGGCTTTAAGATGTTTTTATGTTATACCTTAATTCCGTTAATAACAAAATTCAATGGACCAAGGGCGTAGCCAGGATTATATTTCAGGGGGGGTTTTGAGGGAAAATTTAAAGGGGGGGGGTGCTGACGGAAGTTTCACTGATTTTTATTTGGCACCCCCCCGTCATCACCATTTCGGGGGGGGTTTGAACCCCCAACCCCCCCTTAAATACACCCTTGCAATGGACGTTTGAAACTGAAATCGACAACAAATTGCCTTTCCTGGATATACTTTTAAAAAGAAGGCCCAACGTTCTCGCTACTTCGGTGTATCACAAACCGTTCTCAATTGTAGCGCCCCCTCACGGCAAATCCGCTGATAGGGAAAATTAATCAAATTTTACCTTCACGAAAAGATCAAGTGGATTTGCTGGAAAAACCGGGGGTGTACAAATTAATTTAGAATGCAGTTGCGGTATGTCGTACATTGGTCAAACTCGCCGCAATCTTAAGACCAGTATTAAAGAACACGAAGCCGATATTAGGCTGAAAAGACCATGCCAACCAGCAAGGTCATACGTTCAATACTAGGGAGGCCACACTCATCAAAAGTGCAAAAAATACGTTTATGCTAAACACGCGTGAATCCATTGAAATTATAAAATTGAAAAAAATTCATAAACAAATTAACCGTGAAGATGGTCCGCTACACCATCGTGTATCCCCTAACAAATCCCTTTTATAAACTTCCCCGCTCGCCTTATGCGTATATATTGTATTGATTACCTTTATAATTGTCATTGCTTTTTTTTTCGTTCCGTTGTCACGATGATAGATCTATTTTGTTTGTTTCTAAGTAATAAATATGATTATTTTCCGTGCCTGACGAAGACTCGTGCGATCGAGTCGAAACGTGCGTAGCACGCAAATTAAATATTTCAAACTGTGCAATAGTGGATTTTATTTTAAAACTTAGTTGTATATACAAGGCTTAGTGAGTTTTCCATAGTTCAAACTACTATTTTGGATTTGAAAACTTCATAACAGATGATGATAAGATCAGAGAAATGCAACTGGTTCTTTTGCCACGTACCATGTGCCAGAAAAATTAATGACCGAATACTATTTAAACGCCCACTTTTAGATATCGCGGAAAACGTGTCGCGTTCCATAGTAACTAAGAAGCCGATGTCAGCAGATGGAGGCGCTGGGGTAATTTGTTAGTCATGTCATTATGGATATATTATGGTGCATATTTGAGAATGGCTAATAAATTTAACATGATTTAAAATTTCGTGATATTTTGGTTTTAAATAATATATATAGCACAGATTTTGGAATTAGCTAAAGCTGCTATGCACCTCTTTTAGATAACGTATACGCCGTGCATTGAATATAAATCACGATGAAGGAGCAGACGACGTTGCGACGTAAAAAAAATTATGAGATAAAATTATAGGTTTAATTGAAAATTTCATCAAAACCCCAATAGCGCCGTTTCCCATTTTGGAACCTTTATAGGATTGCGACTAAAGTACCAGAGGTAAATTTCTATTTACCTGGGGATACATTTTTCTAGCACTTATGTTCGGAATTGACCTATGACCGAGGGGCTGATCACTTGCCGTAATCGGTGTACAAGCCTGTAGCTTTGACTGTACTAAAATGATTACGTAACTGATTACAGATTTAGCACTACCGAAGGCTGGACTCATTTTTGTATTCCCGTAATCGGTGAACAGATTTTTAGGAAGTGGTTAGCTCCTCGCCTATGCCGTCAAAATTTAAAGTTCATAAGATAAATGATTGGATGTATTTCCCCCATAATAATAACGACAACATGTTCAGAGCAAAGACACTTTACGAGATTGGCTTTACTGAAACTCTCTCGGACGAATTTCAAATTTTTAATGTTTCTTAGCAAGGGTGCTTGCGTAAGACAACTGCTTGAACTTTTTTAAAAGTGTAAGAACAGGCCAATTTTTTATAAGATAAATAATAAGAATCTAGTAAATATGTCTAAAAATGTATTAATAAATATTTATGATAACTTTAAACAATTGAGAAAAGGCTTAAATTTTAAAGGTTTATGAAGGAATGACATCACGTCGTTTTCTCAAGTCCCTCGGGGTATTCGTAATTTTAAATAAACAAAAGTACGTCCATAAAAATGCACTTTACAAACGACGTTATTAGGTCAAACATTTTGTTTGCCATTTTGACTGACACTAGCCTACAACGTATAAATAGGGAGTTTTTTGCTTCGAAATTGTTAGTTCTTGAAGCTTTTGTTATTTATAAACTATGCCTGTATTTACCGAAGCACATATCGTTGCGAGAAAGAGGAGCGACCAAAATTCATATTGGTGCTACAATGAACTGTTCCAAAACTGTATCGAGGTATCGCTACAGTCAATATAATAGTCATTGACAAGTAACGGTAACGTAGAAGCTTCTCAAGTTCAACTTATCGTAGGGCTGATCCTGTCTTCGAAATATTACAACTAGTAAATTTATAGAACGTCTTAAGTCGTTTCAGAACTCCCCTAATTGTCCTACGGTTTGGGTGACTAGGCGCAAGAATTCACGAAATTATACCAAAACACTACAAGAATTATGAGGAGTGTACCTTTCAACGTCTGGAGCTGTATCGGCGACGGCGAGGCCAAAATTCTTCGGCCATTATTCGGACGTTTCAATCGCCATTCCTTGGTTCAAATCATTGTTGCCGTCAATCGCTGCTATCGACGGCTTGCAGAATGCTGGCAGGTATAATAACTTTTATCGTTTCTCCCCAAGGCATTGACACATTGGACTGGCCAGGATCTTCTCCGGATCTGAACAATATTGTAAGCCTTTAGTCGAAAATCACTTTTCTAATGGAGAAACGAATTCCCAATGACGTCCATGATTTGCGTAACATACTTATCGACGCTTTCGACCGCGCGACGGCAAGATATATACTCTCTTTAACGTATTTTTGAAGTCGCCGTTTGAGGGACGGCTTGAAAAGACGAGGTGACGTCATTTCGTACTATGCCTTTAAAATTTAAGTACTGTCTCTATTGTATGAAGTCTCCAATATGTTTATTAATAAATTTCTAAACATTTACTAGATTCTTCTTAATTATCTTTTAAATATTAGCCTAATCTAACACTTTCAAAAAGGTTGTCTTACGCAAGCACCCAAGCTGAAAAACATTCCTGATTTTGTTACTAATCCGAGAAATTTTTAGAATAGCTAATCATGTGAATTTGAAAAATTAAAGGGGTTTTCAATAAAGAACGTGTTGAAGGAAATTTTCTCTTTAGCTAAAAATTATATCTTAAAAGTGTTTTTTTACGTCGCCTCGTCATCTGCTCCGTCGTTTACACAGGGTCTAGTCTAATATTCAACGGACGACGTTAACGTAATCGAAATGAGTCTAGGCGAAACATAGCAGATTTTAAAAGCTCCCCAGTAGCACATAGGCAACGAAATACTGTTGGTTAAGAGTCCATGTGCCGGGTAAGAACCCAAGGTTTGAAGGCGGTAAAAAGTACAATTGACCGTCTGTTCAAATAACTGTGGCGGTATACCTGTTTCGGGCCTGATTACCGACAGTCGGCCGACCGTTGCATTAAAGGTCTCTATGTAGACGGTAAAAATTACAATTGGCCGACTGTTCAAATCAACTGTCGGTAGTATAGTTGTTTCGGGCCTGATTACCGACAGTCGGCTGACCTTTGCATTAAAGGTCTCTAATAACCTCAATTCGGTCGAGAACATCTTATTTTCAATTTAGTTAGCTAGAGGCTGGCCGAGAGATTTACAAAGTGCCTCTCTCTATTCTGAAATGTATACAATGATTTTTTTCTGCTACCCCGTGCGTTGAGTGAATTCTACGAATTGTAGCCGTCTACTGTCCGAAATATAAAATGATTATTTCATAACAATCACTACAGTATTCCTTAAGCATAGGCTTAACAGACGACTGATACGCAGTGTACCCCCTTAGCAGACGCTATAACTACAGCGTCGCTGCGCCACCTAGCAGCGTGGGAAATAAGGCGGTGGCAGTGGGCAAATGACCAGCTTAAAAATTTATCGGAGCAGTTTATTAATTAAATCGGAGGGGGGTTAGTTAATTCGAGGTGTTTTATTTTTTTGTTAGTAATTTGTAAAATACCCCCTGTAGCACAGCCGGTCGTATTAGAGTCGGGTTGCAGTCGAAAAGTCAGTTTTAAGTCGAAGACAAAAAGCTGACTTAAAAAGTCATTAACGTTTTAGCAACGCACTTAGGACATTTTGGAGTCGGTATTCCGACGCAAAGCTGACTTCAAATAATAGTTCATTTGCGGACTTTATAACGACTAAATTTTCAAATCTACTGTCGGAACGCCATCTTTAGTCCCGTTTCGTAACTATTAAAGATAAATTGTTATCCCGCTTTCGGTTGATTTATACGTGCCGTAACGTGTTCTAAATATTTTATATTAAATATTTAACAATTTTACGTAAAGCATTTAAATTATCTGCATACAGTATCAAGATAATCTTCCAAGGTAAGCTTTTTCATTGACGTTTCATTTTAATTGAAGATAATCTTCTTATAAGTGGAGGATTGGAATATAATATAAATTAGGCCTGGGTTTTCTTTTGTTTACAACGTCATATTGACTAGCAGTGAAGCCAGTTTAAAGCAATAAAATATACCAATAACCCCTGTAGCACATGAAGTCGTTTTAGGGTCAGAGTACGGTCGAAGAGTCGCTTTATAGTCGTAGACCAAATGCCGACCTAAAAACGTCCGAACGTTTTTCGACACTAAAACCGCAAATCCTTTTTTTGGGACTATTTATGGTCGGTATGCCGACCATTATCCAACTTAAAATAGACCTTACATTTAAATATTGGATTCAACATTAACTTTATGAAACAGACCATATTTATTTAGGAAAAGGGGATATCTTAAAGGGGAACGGCCAAGCTGTTCCAAATATGGCGTTATTTCCGTATCAAAAGATTAACAAGACGTTCAATATACTAACACGTACCTTTTTTTGTCTAGAAAAAATAGCTTTTGGCCAAAAAAGTTGAAACGAAAAATAACGCCAGGTGTCTGGGTTTGAATTTTCACCGCCATCTTAGGGGCTGCCGCCAGCGCCCTTAACCCTGTATGAGCGATTTGCGAACTATCCTAACTTTTAAAATCGCGCAATTTAGGGTGAGGTCTCTTATAACTGGAACGCGCCGCGCGTGCAAAACATATTTTTCACGTCTTCAGCAGCGCGCGCTTTGACGTTGTTTTTCTGTCTCACCGACTTCTCACCAGGTGTCGCGGCGGAACCGCGCTTTTCGATTTCCCGAAATTTCTTTATTTTATTAAAAATTAACCATTCAATATTTTTTGATGCGGTTTTCGCCATAAATTTTAGTATCTATCTGGTTAAAGCTTGACCGTTCCCCTTTAATTATTTTCTGACTATTTGATGATATTCTGAGATAATTTTTTATTCACTTTTATTTTTTCTTCAAACTTATTTGTTTTCGAAAATCGCGCCATCTAATAATTAGATCAGTTTTGTGTCGGAAATAAGCATTAATATAAAGTCGGCCCGACGTCGTTTTGGAGTAAAGGTGGTAAAGAGTCGACGTATTGTAGTCGGCCGACCCTTTTACCCCTAGGGCATTTCGATCCTCAATCCAAAGGTCGGACTTTAGTGTTTAGTACCTTTTGCCGACGTCGGCCCGACTCTTATTTGCTACAGGGGAACCTTTTCTAGTTTAAATTTTACCAACCTTGCGCTACGTGCTGCCGCCATTTTTCCCAATTTTTCCCGCCGAGCACGCGCTTAACTTTTTACAAGGATACTGGCGTGTTCATGCCTCCTACTTCGTCTCCATTTCTAAGTTTCTATCCTTGGTTTCGGTATCGAATTGATGAGACGATTGTTTAAAAACTATTTCAGCGACGTAGTGACGGACCGAATATTCAGCGCTCAGGTGTCGGAGAAATAGTCACATCGCAACAAAGATAATATAACTACGTACCTTAGAATCGAAATCAAGCTCCTTGCACGTAACGCAGGCTCTTACTGAGTTCCCGGCGGAAGTCAGAAAAAACTGCCTCCATGGAGCTGGCATGGCTATCGACTAGAGCCTGAACGGATCGTCCAGTCCGTCTGTGATCACTTGGTTCAGATTCAATCCGTCCGTGAACTGTTGACGTCGGATACAATTCGTATGCGTTGCATCTGTAAGTAATTTAATCCGAACTGTCCGATCCGACTATCAAAATAATCCAACCTGGAAAAAAATCCGATCCGTAGGATTACGGATGAATATATCCGAAGAATTGGACGGATTGGTCAGTTATGGATTATCACCTCTTAAAAATGTACGGATTGGATTTTTAATAGGATGAATCCGATACTGAACGAATTTGGGTTTTCCAACTCCGATCCGTCCGTGGTACATTCACGTCGGAACCAATCCGTCCGTGGTATGTACATTACGGATTCAATCCGAACCGTCCAATCCGTAATTTAAAATAACCCAATCGGTGAAAAAATATAATCCGTAGGATTACGGAGGTATATATCCGAATAATTGGATGGATTGGTCAGTTATAGTCCCTGCTGCTATGTGTTTCGTGTGCACGTAAAAGGTAGAATATAGCGGAAGGTGTCATTCTCTTCAGAAAAATGAGCTGAATCCGAATTTGCAAGTTCTCTCCCCATGGGTTTAAGGGTATTTCCCTCGAGCTCTTCGGTTCCCCTTCCATAATAACTTGTTGATGTTAACGGTAATAGTTAGTGTAGGGATCTGTTGACTCGCGTGGCATGAAGGGCTGACCACCACCCTCCTACGCATCGTAACGCGGCCACCTGAATAAAACGCTTTAAAAATCTCTTGATGACTTAGGCCTAAGATTGTGCCTAGCTGATTATTATAATTTTTTAATTTTATGACGTAAGTTTTATATATTAAAACGGGAGATGTAGCCGTGTAATTTATAAAATTCCTTTTACTGAATAAATCAGGGTCAAAGAGCTATATGACTTGGACCTTAGCTGGTGCCTTTGGTTTTTAATTAATTTTGAAAAAACCATATCCGAAAGTGTAACAAAATTTACAAAAGTACCAGTCTTAATATTAAATGAGGTTCAAAAATTCCCGGGGCTACTGGAAGAACGTGACAGGACTGTTGTCAAGTCCTTCAAATTTACAATTTTTAACTCAACTATAAATTACCAAATCCCAAAATAGTGCTGGTGGAATTCCGCCTTTTCTCTTCTCAATTCGGTCCATTTGTCCTTTTAAGTACCTCATTAACCAATAATAAACAACCCTATTCGACGAGGACTATAAACCCCGGTTCAGTAAACTAAAGTGGCGTACTCCTGTAATCCCAATCGTCCGGGAGGCAGAGTTTGTGAAAGGCCGTGTTAGGACGACCACCAATCCCCCAACGGGTGGTCGGGATACCTCCGTCGCGGGTTTCCCCACGTATCCACCGTTGGCGTGGCCGTTACACATATCTAACCCTGATTAATCAGTTATTGTGTGCTGGTGTCTAAGGCCTTTGGTCGACACCGATGTTTGGATGTCAAAAAAAAACCACACATTTCATTAACATTTTAGTAAAATAACTGAACTGTCGTTTAATGAATGGAATATAAATCAGGTTTTACGGGCATCGTCTGAATAGGGTAGCACGCGCCTACCAACGGTTGTAAAATTACCATAGAGTTTTACTTACCATGAAATAAGAAATATATCAGGCAATCAAAAGTAATGAACCCACTACAGTAAGTTTCTGTAATGGGTAAGTTTGAAATAATCTCATATGTGGTACTACAGTAAACATGTAGACGACTTTTAGTGGAAACCATTGAATTGGGAATAATACTGCTAGAATTAAAATTACGATTTCGGTTGCCATGGTTACGCGGGACTTGTTCTGATAAGACTACGAAATTCATCTTTATAATTAGGCGGTAGCACCATCTATATTTTGTAAAGTTACATGGTTAAAAATAAATAATTATTAGCTAACTCACCGTAACTTGAGTTAAAATGGATCGTGTTGACAGAATAAAATTATTTTTAAACAACTTCAAAGGTTTGTTTGTTACGAGAAATCATACATTTCAATTTCGCATCAGATTCGCGAAAAAATTCAATTGCAATATAGTTGCCACCACTAGAGACAGATGCCGCCACGGTAGAACGATAAAGTTGAATAAGTCTCCTTATTGAAAGAAATTGGTCCCGCGCCAGCCAGATTTAGTTGTACCTCTATTTATTCCCAACTCAATGGTGGAAACCGAACAAAAAAAAAGATGAACCTGAAGGATAATTAGCACTAATTTTAACAATTAATACAATATTAAAACATTTGGCTTTCAAAGTCATAATGTAATAATATGTACTAAGAAAGAATGAGCACATTAAGACCATTTTCAGCGTTGCTCCCTTTCCAGCTATCGCTCTAATAGTAAGTTCCTTCCCCCTTCAAAATCAGTGCGGTATCTCACTGGGTGTGAAAACTCACATTTCGAATTCTTTTTTTTTAATATGTTATGTATAATAAAAATAAATGTAAAATGAAAATTGAGCATGTAAATTAAAACTAAACGTTAAAAATGTAAAATTAAAATACCATCACATGTAAATTTAAATGTAAAATTTCCAAAATACATCAAACTTAACAGTGAACCAAACTTTAAAAATAAGATAGACTTTTAGTATTAAAAAACCGTTGTAATTTAAAATTTACTCTATTGTAAGGAGAAAACGCTGGCGACGGACAGTCGGAGAAAAAGTATTATCTTTTCGGCCGGGTTTCAACCGTCCACATTCTTTTGACCTGACTCATATCCTCGCCGGACTGTCCGTAGCTAGCGTTTCCTCTATAAACTTTGTAAATGGAAAATTTAGCTATCAGGGCAGTGATTGGTCGAACCCTTTCACTACCTTGCGAAATTTGTATTTTGAAGAGAGGAAAGTTGGAGGTTCGCTGGGCAGTTGCTACTTGGGCTCCGCTAAGAAAGGACCCCAAGAAACTCCATAAAATAAAATAAGTGTTCCGAGCAAACAGTCTCATCTTTAAAAAAAAATAAGTTAGCTACTACATTTTTCAGTCGGTGTGGTAGTAAGAAGAAATAAGTCTCTCCCCAAGAGCGCGAACCTGAAAACTTACAATTAAAAAACAAAATAAATTAGGCGGGTTTCTTCACTGGGGACCAAAAACTAAAAATATCTGTGTAAAATAGTATTTTCAATACGTAGAAATAAATTGTGAAAATTCATATTTTGACCATTTTGGTTATGTTTTAGTTAAATGCAAATAAATCAATGTTAAAGCAATACT
The DNA here is from genome assembly GCF_980474605.1 of Leiobunum rupestre. Classification (NCBI taxonomy): domain Eukaryota; kingdom Metazoa; phylum Arthropoda; class Arachnida; order Opiliones; family Sclerosomatidae; genus Leiobunum; species Leiobunum rupestre. The sequence goes on from NC_143394.1 coordinate 909,722, forward strand.
CAATTTTTCCTAAAATACGAATAAAAATAAAAAATTAATAAAGATGCCGGTTAATATGAGTAGTTTTATGAAACCACGAATAAAATCTTATAAAAGGGGTTAAAATTATGTGAATTAGATAAATAAATTAGATTAATACTAAACCTTACATAAGGTTTAAAAATTTAAATAAGTTTCGGAAATTCAACTGTTAAATTTTATAATTCCAGTGTTGAGGAGATTATTAAATTTGAAAATGTGTTTTACAAAAAATTTTCATTTGAAAAAATTAGTAAATTGTCAAATCTTAAAGCTATTTATTAAAAAATTATTAAGCTTTAAAACTCTTAAAAATTAGGTTCCAAATTTAGATCTAGCTGAAATAAAAACACATTCTTTTTAAATCTATTTCTGTTTAATTCAAATAAATTTGCTCAAATTTGAATAAACATTATTTTTATTTAACACATTTTAATTTTAAATTTCGATCAAAATAATACTTAATCCACCAATTTCGTAAGAAATAGTTTTTTTTAAGATTTTTCAAAGTGGTTAATTTAAATTTTGGTCATTTACCATGGCACAATTAGAAACGCGAAGCACATCCATTTTGATACATTATTACGAGTGTGAATACTATTGTTCAAATCGAATAACTTAATAATTCGAAAGAAGTCGAGTGGAAGTGAAAGCGACTTGAAGATGGAGATAAAAAGAAGAACGGTACTTTCATTTCTAAAAAGAAGGGAAAAATTAATATTTGGAATTTGGTAGTTTTAGATTTTTTTGTTCCGTTACCTAAATGTAAAGCTTGTAAGCATTAGGAGGACATAATTAAAATTCTGAACCAAATAAAGGTAGTACACATTATCGCATTGTAAAGTAGTATAGATGAACGGGTTTAATGTTTGATTAATAAAATATCCCATCCTAAAATGTTTATTAATAATAATATCGATTGAAACTTTTTCTTTTCAACAAAATAAAAATATCAACATTACCAGAAACAAATAAAAAATATAAAAGTGATTAGAAATTAAATATAGGTTTTAAAAAGCCTTAAGTAATTATTAACATTCAAATACAAATACGTCGCAACTGACAGCGCCTCATTCCTATAGTATTCTTAACAAGAAGTATTTATTTCTTTATGATGCGAATTTTCCGTCTGAGGTTTTCTGGCTCGATCAGACCACTAGTAAAAAAAGTTGCCTCTGACATCCCCTTGGTCTTGGCCAAAGAAATACACGATACAACTTTATAGTCTCAATTAGAAAAATAAAGCACTTGTTGACGCTGTTCACCCAATCCATTTCAACAAAATGTTCGACTTGGACACGCTCCTACTTGTGCAAGAGCCGGTGGCGCTTTTTATGAAAAAATAGTCCATGAAAGCGTATTTACAAAAAATAGAAATTAATTAAGAATTTCCAAAAGAAATGGTTCGAACATGTAGTTTATCTAACAAAAAACAAACAAATTTTCCAAACATCGTAGTCTAGTTAAACACTTATTGAAATTTCTAATAATCAAACACCGCCTAAAACAAAACATGTTTGTTAAAAAATATTCCGACTAAAGTCATAAACACCACAAAAGTCTGAGACATTTAAATGTGAATAAGAACTTGATGGGGTTAACGGAAATAGTGAGTGTATGGAGCAACTCGCATGAAAAGCTTGCTACCACTGTCCTAAGCAGTATTACCCGGTCACCTGGGATGAAGGCAGTACAAGTCGCTAGATGACTTGGGCTTAGGAGGATGTCTTGGCTATTAGCCTAATTGATTATTATTAAATACATATTTCTTTTCAGCAGTGTAAATTTAGAAAAATGAACGTTTTGAGTAACATAAATATTTTCTTTTAAATAGGAATATATTTTTGAAAAATAACAAAAGGTTAGCCAGTTAGATTATAAGCGGGTCATACTTACCAAATTTGCATTATTTTGAAGATTTCCTCAACGCTCTAATATTTTGTGTTACAAGACCTTTTTCGTTAAATAAAATAGCGTTTTATTTCATTTGACGCATATCTGGTGGCCTTGGAAACATGCAAGGCCCTCTTTCTCACTAACTTGTTACTGCGTTTCTGGGATGTTGCAATAATTTGTGTCAGAAAATAACACTATACACTGTCAATGGTAAGACAGTCGTAACGACGATCATTTTGATAATGAGTTCTTCTATAGACTTTTGTCGTATCTGGCTTAGATTGAACATTTTGGTCAGTATCTGAAAAGAGGTAACATAGAGCTTTAGGATAAAATGGATCTTTAATATTTTAAAATTCGTCCGGAATTAATAGCTCAGACATTTTACTACAATAATCTTTGAGAATGAAATAGATTACATTTGGGTAATTCAACACATGTTATATTAAGGGGAAGAATACAGTAAAAGCCTCTTTTTCATTCAAGCTGAACGTTTCTGTTTTAACAATTACATAATTGACTTATATTTTTCTTATTAGGCTGAACCTTCCTCTAGTGCTTAAAATAATTTTGATAATTCTAATATTAATAGTTAACGAGATATAAGGTCCTAACTAAAGGGTAGTTCGGGCGCTTGTCCAAGTTGTTTAGCTCCGGGGGTCCGAATTAAAACGTAATAACTTAATTACTTTTAAATTTAAAATTGAAAAAATTATTTTAAGCACTAAACAAGAGGCTGTTCTACACTTAAACATTAATTTTATAAGTTAAAATACAAAATTAAACGAGTTCAGCTTGAAATAGCGCGAAAGTAGACAATGGCCACTGTAGTTTTCCCCCTTAACTCATAAGCAGGTTTAACAAACCATTTCAAGAAACATCGAGGTGATGTGGATTAAAATCGTAAGCGAGAGATCGGCCATTTGTAAAAATATCTTATGAAATTTGTGAAAAAATCCCCGAATCCAAAATTTCCCCAAAATCCCATAAGTAAAAGATGGAAAGGGATATTTGGGAAAAGGCAGTGGCCAATTAACTATCACCCGTGCCCCTATTCGGGAACTTCAACTTAAGCCTTCTAAGCCTGCCTGGTAATTCATTTACCACCTGAATTAACACACAGTGAGGGAAAAATAATTTGACATTCATTTTCCTATTACAGAGCAGATATGCTAATGATTTAAACTTATATAAAGGTTCCAACGCAATATCTTAAACTGTAAATAAAATACATAAACGTTGAGCCTGACAATGGTATAATGGGTTAACCTCGTAAAATAATTGATTGCGCGATAAATCTGAATTAAATGATAATATCAAATTAAATGTTATTAAATGTAATTAAATGATACTATCAAATTAAATGTAATTAAATGATAATATCAAATTAAATGTAATTAAATGATAATATCAAATTAAATGTAATTAAATGTAATTAAATGATACTATCAAATTAAATGTAATTAAATGATAATATCAAATTAAATGTAATTAAATGATAATATCAAATTAAATGTAATTAAATGATAATATCAAATTAAATGTAATTAAATGATAATATCAAATTAAATGTAATTAAATGATAATATCAAATTAAATGTAATTAAATGATAATATCGAATTAAATGTAATTAAATGATAATATCAAATTAAATGTAATTAAATGATAATATCAAATTAAATGTAATTAAATGATAATATCAAATTAAATGTAATTAAATGATAATATCAAATTAAATGTAATTAAATTATAATACCAAATTAAATGTCATTAAATGATAGTATCAAATTAAATGTTATTATATAACATAAAATAAATAAATTCTAAATGTTATTATCAATGGATTAACCGAGCTTAGTGTCCAGGGAGCGCAGAATACACCATAAAATAAACCTTCTAAAAACGTGACGTAGTTTTTTTATTTCTAGCCTTAAACTTAGGAACTAGTGAAGGCGCGTTCTAAAAATAATTTCCTTTCACTTGTTTTAGTCAGAGTTCGGTGATAAGCTCAAAATTAGCTCTCCCGAATTAAAACTAGAGATGGACAAAACAACCTTTTCTTCAAACCTGTATACAAAAATTAAACGGGATATCTCAAACCTTAAAGGAGCTACGTAGAAAATAATCTTAGCATATGCTAAGGCGAAAAAGTATTAGGTGAAAAACCAGAATCAGTTATCTCAACGAAAATCTTGACTAGCTATAAAATATTTTAAGCTATAACTATCAAAACAAAATAAATCCAACTCTATATCTTATATCACGGAGGTATAACGGACGCTAAGCCCTTGTTAGGGGTTACTAGTTAATCATAAAAATAGAATCTGAAAAGAAGTGAAATTTCATAATTCAGAGGAAAAGGGTATAAATTGAGTTTACCCAAACGGAGCCTTATCATACAAATGTTAGAGGGGGGTTAAAATTTTTAAAAACCCCTTATGCGGGTCTAGTCACAGCAGTATTTCACCGCGAATAAGCGCCCTCGTTTTGTAGAAGCCATGACAATCATCGTTGTGCCTAAGAATGCAGTCTTTTTTGCACCTTTTTACAACGAGATAAAAACACATAAATTGACTTGGGAAATGGCCAGGCAGCAGATCGTTTTTTGGTATGAAGCTAAGGTGACCTTCGTGAATTGTGTAGATTTAAATAACGTTATATTTCAATTTTAATGAAATATTAAAACAAAACTGAGGAATCATTTTTTATTTGTTTAAAAAAGCTGGTTTTAAAATTTATAACCTCATTCAACGCTGGCAGATTTTCATGTGCACTACAAACTTTCAAGTGGTTGGATTCAAATGCCAATATGGCTGTGCCTTATTCAAGGCGCTACAAATTTGGCACTTTTTGATGAGACTGTTTAGATAACAAATAAAGTGTCTTATATTATTATAGATGGGTAAAAATTTAAATTTGTAAGAAACATATTGTGGCGAAAAATGCTCGCACATTCGTCAACCTGATGATGACCTCATTAAAAAAAACGAAATCTTATGACGATTTAATTATCGGGAAATGAATTTTTATCAGAAACCCAAATAATTAGAAAAAAAAAGACTCTTTAAACCCAAATAGACTCAATTACCAAGAAAACTGTTGTTATTGCTAAGACGAGGTGCCCTAGCAACCACAATTAATAAAATGGTAATTAATCAATTCAAATCAATGAGCTAGAAGATAAAGTAAAGGCGAGTAATGAAAAATTCGAAAATAAAATCGATCGTAAGAAAATGTTCATAGACAATTTAAATGTAACAATGAGGTGGAATAATATTGCTATAAAGGGAATCCCGGATAGTGACCTTAAAGATTAGGAATCACTACTTTGCAAAGTTACTGATGTTCTACAAAACAAGATGTCACGAATATTTAAGCACACACAATTCCTTCAATATATTTTAAATATTAAATTTAAATTTGAAAATTGTCTCTATCATCTTGTACAGAACCTTAAATTACTAATACAAAATTATTTGAATTATTGGTGATTTCGAAATCAGTTACAAATTTCATTGATATATTGTATAGTAATCACCTAGGCTTATACGCACCACCGTAGGCCCAAGTTAAAGAGCGACGTTTAGTGCCTTTAAACAGGTGGATGGGTTACAATGAGTAGGTTTCGAAAACGAGAAACCTTGTTTGGGAAAATTGTCTAAAACCTAAATTAATCAAAGGTTTTCATCAAGCAAAAATCTCTCGGGCTTCTGGTTTAGGTGGCTACGGACCCAAGTAGCAAAATCTCGTTGATAAACCGTTTGTGAATCGTTGAAACTATGTTGAGAGGTAAACGTTATGAAATGGTTGACGATGTCACCAAAATAGACGGTTTATAAAACGGTTGATATTAAGTCTTTTAATACTAACAGAAACCCAAGTATAAACGTTATTTGATTAACGTCTATTAAACGTCAATGTGAAATGTTATTAAAACTATTAAACGATGGCAATTACCTATTTAAAAGCGACAGTGGCAAATATCGTCACAGTCATTTCGATAGTACAACGGTGCCCTAACTCTCTCCACGCATGGCGCCGTACCCCATATAACCAACTGATTTATCCAAATTTAAACAATTATACGTTGATAGCACAATAATTTCCTTTTAATCATATGGCCTAGTGTCTATAGAAGAAGGCTTTTAAAAAATATTACTATACTTTAATCGTTTTCCGTGTGTAGGGCCAAAGAATGAAGAAACTCGGTCTTTTGGCTAAGACCAAAGTGTAGTATCTTGTGTATAGCGGATATACCCAATTTTTAAATTAATCCAATTAATTAAAGATGTTTTGCCGACCGTAACCGTTGAACACCACAGTCAGGGTACCATGAGATAGTATACCAAATTTGGTTAACCTAAGTTGAAAACTGTAGATTCCTATAGCGGACAAACAAACATATAAATACAGTTTATATTTAGTTAAATATTAACCACTTCTATAACATGTTTTAATTAGAATATTTTTATTAAAACATGTTTAAGAAGTGGTTAATATTTAACTAAATATAAACTTTTATTATTAGTTAGATTAAAAAAATTAGTTGATAGCAAAAAACATAACGTCTCATGTTTGTCAAAAGATATATCCTTAAAAAGATAAATAATATAACGTTATTTTAACCTTAATATCCACATTAAAAGTGACGTTTTTGAATGTGATAAATATAATGTATATAACGTGGTTTTTTCAACCTAACTATTTTGATGAAAACATGAGTTCTAAAAGAGGTCAATATTTTACTAAATATAAACGTTTATAATTAGTGGGATAGTAACAATTAAACGTTATTTTAACCAAAAACCAAATATTGACCATTTTACAAACGTTATTTTGCTACCTGGGGACCTAGTTGGCCACTCTGCGCTCTTTGGTACAAAAGTTTTAAGTTATATTTTTTAGTTGTTATAAATATATTCAGGAGCCTGCTGCTAGAAATAGAGAAAGCACGTTGGAAGTTTAGTTTTTAAGTAAAAATATCTATCATACGTGTTTTCTGTTAAAAAACAAAAGATAAACATTGTTTTTTTTTTATTTTATCTATTGTTTTGGTTCATCACTAGATTGTTTGTTTTTGATCACTTCTAAAGGTCTTTTCTCACTTTCTATCATTGAATGCAGTTGTCTTTGATCCAACTTAGTAGTTTAACGTAGATCTAGTTTCCTATTTCCGACATGGTAGCAGAGCGTGGTTCGCTGGAACGTTAGATAACTACTTTGTCTTGGAAGTCAACGACGGCAGTAAGCAGTTGTTCCTGGTACTGTATTCATTCAGTACGGTCCGACTCTTTAGTTAGCAATTGTTCCTGGTACTGTATTCATTCAGTACGGTCTGACTCTTCAGAAAGCAGTTGTTCTTGCTACTGTATTCATACGATGGCGGAGTCAGACAATGCTGGTTTCCATAAGTTGCATGGAGCTTCAAACTGGGTTCCTGAGATGAGGTGGTTAACGGAGATATCACTATGCCCAGTTCTTGAACCACAGCGGAAACTCCAGCGGAACAAGCTGATCATGCCAAGACCAAGAGAATAAAGCAGCAAAGGTAATCATAGCCAAGATGGCGACTTTCCAATTATACGGAGGCACTCAAATGCTCGAGATAGGTGGTTAGCATTACATAGCACATACGATCCGAAGACAGAGCAAGAAGCTTTGAATCTATAATTTGAGTGGTCAAGACCCCTTTGGAAAAATTATGAGGAACCTATGGCCAAGTATGAAACTCGGGTGAGAAAGGTCGCTGAAAGAATGGAGCAGTTCAAAATCAAGCCAGTCGATGCCAGTATTCAAGTGAAATTACTCCACGGATTACCTGAAGCTTTTGACACCATCAATGAACTCTGGTTCACGAAACCGGCAGCAGATCGAACACTGGAAGTTCTCTCGTCAACTCTTATTTCAGCGAAGAAGCGACATGGTCTCCGAACGGCACACCGAGCAGAAGTGTCTTCAATCGGTGAAGATGCGTTGTATTCTTCATCCCTTGGGGTGTCAAACAGAAAAGATCATCATCAACAGGTCCAGTCTTAGAAAAATGATGCTGTTGGAAGTTCACCAGAGAGAAAGAGTCTTGGTTCTAAAATTAATATCGTTTGCTTCAATTGCAAGAAAGTTGGTCACTATATGAACCAGTGCAAGAGCTACAAATCAATGACCAGACTAAAGATCAATTCGAAGGAGTCGGTCAGTACAGTCGAAGTACTAATTGGAGAAGTGCTAGATCGTTCTAATCAGTCAGAGGCCTTCATATTGGATACCGGAGCTACAAACCATATATACCTATTTGGATTAAAATAGAAATTCGTAAGACAATGAAAATTTAACAAATTCTGGATGTTGCTGGGACGGTATAATTTTTGGATATTTAGATATAAGCCACCAGAAAATTTCGATGAATATTAGATACCCATGGGATGATTCTAAACTATGACATTTGAATGTTACCCCTCAGGGGCATTTGGGTCAAAATAGATATCCAGAGGATGACTTGCGTTTGCTGGAAACCCACCTGAGCCAACATAACCAATCTTATCTAACTGAACTCCACATAATCTAACCCAAATTATTCTTACCTAACCTTTAAATTCAATCTTAAAACTCCCTACGCTTCGAGAATTACATTTTAGCTTACTAAAAATCTTACCTTTATTAAGCGCTTCTTAACGTGGGCTCTCAAAACCTGTAATAAAACCGCGATCGATGTGCTAATTTAAATATGAACTGTATTCATATTTAGCGGGATATGTTTAACATCCTTTAAATTGCTTTCAAAAAGAAAATTGTAAATGTCTAAGAAAAATTTCCAGTAAGTTGGCATTGGTTCCCAATCTTCGCCGTTAAAATATTGGTCCACAAACGATCTCTCTGCCATCTTTACCGGTGTCACTAACCAACCCTTCTGAAGATTTCATATAAAAATATAAAAACTAATACTGTACGGAAAAGCAATGATCCGGGAGCATATGTTAAAGCAAATAGAGTATAACGAACCTAACGTATAAATCTCTCAACCGGTTAATAAAACTCTCGTTATGTTATTCAATTTGGCGCTATGCTGTGTCGTAACAAAGAGTAAAATTGGGAAAGACTCAACCCCAAAATGACTAGACAAACGCCCTGCCGCACTCAAATATAGAAGAACCATAAAAAAATTAATAACTGAAAAACATATTTTAAAGAGATAAACAGGTAATGTATGCTATAGAGGGTAAGTTGTCAGTTAGGGGTGAAAAGTGTTTCGGTTCTCGTATCTTCCGTCAGACAAATTTTATACCGTTAGCTTTGAGCAATAGCAGTTACATAAACGGCTTAAATAGTTTCCAAAATACCCTTATTTAATTTGCTTCTCATAATTTTTTTAATCAATACACAACTAATCTAACTTAAAAAACAAATTATTTAAAGCATTTTTTCCAATAAGTTCAATAACCGGAAATAATGACCAACAGAAATGAATGACCGAATACATGGTTATCAGTTGAGCTCTCTCCGGAGTTAAACTCATTGAGTTGGGAATATTAATCTAGAGGTCCAATCAAAACGTCAGATTTCAGTATTTCACGAAACAAGTTTAAAAAAAAATAATACTGCTGTCTGCTCCGCGGTCTGCTCCCAAATGACGAGAAAACTTTATCATTCTACCCGTGGCGCCGTCTTTCTCTCAATGGTTCGTTCAAATAAGACGCGTTTTCCGGCAAAAATATTATTTTTTTCAAAAATAATGGATGGCGCCACGGGTCATATGATAACGTTTTCTCGTCATTTTAGAGGAGACGGCACATTCGTAATTTTCAAAAACTTGTTTCGCGGGGAGCAGATTTGATTGGATCTCTAGATTAATATTCCCAACTCAATGGTTAAACTGTCCGATTGACCTTCTCCCATTGCCCTCCTAAACTTACTTTCCAGAGGACAAGATGTAGATAAAACGTTTTCTCCGTGAATTAAATCAAGGAATTATGGCCATTTAAACGAAATGGCAACATATTTTTTGGTTAATTAGTAATTCCCGCAAATTAAATTATTGTTCAAGTGGAATAACAAATGACAAAGACCGAAATAATCTTAACGATAAACGGGGTGTTTTTTTTCAAAAACTATAATCGCTAGAATATTGAACTGTTTTCTAGCCAGTTCTATTCTTGTCTAACAGCACAGACATGTAGCGACTACAATAATTTATCATGATTTAATCATGTTGAAAGAGAAGCGTGTCAGCGTATTTATGATATCACATCACTCGTCCTTTGTCTTTCATTTCCTTAATTAGTACAGTCGCAATTTTCTTAAATGACATGTAGAGGTGACAACAAAGTCCATTGCTAATTGAGAAAACCATTTCAGATAAATTCTTGCTATGATACCAGAAATGGTTTAGGTTTTTCTGATTAACTTTATTTGAGGCTATCGCGTAGTAAAACTCTAAATCTTTTAAAGTTACTCTCATAAGCTAAAGGAATAATGTTGAAACATTTTAAATCAAAAATGTATAAAGGGTGTTTTTCAGAGAAGTCTGGCACAGATTGACAGGTGTGGTCTTTGGGTTTTGTAACAACTTTTTCCGTAGGCCTACTAGCTGCCCTCGGCGGCCCCACTATGCCAAGCGTTAACATGAAATTATTACTACAAGGCCTAAAACTAGGGAAAGGGTTTAGAGCGAAAGAATTTGGTCATATCTAGAGTTTCTTTAATTAAAATGGATTTATTATTATTTATCAATCACTAAGAATTTTAAATTTGGTTATACAATAATTTTACTAATGTTAAATTTTACGCGAACATTTCCCCCAAAACGAAACATGCAGCATGCGCAACTACTAATTAATTAAACAAAACTACTACTAAATATTGGATGGATGCCAGGGATTATAATACAATTGGGGTCAGTGGCGGACCATCGTTCTACTAGAGTTGTATCACTTTTGATTTCATACTCAACTATACGATGACTTGTTTGCTGTCGGTGAACACATCCCAAGTACAATTTACCGATTCACGGCTGGCGGATCTCACTAAGACCGACAGTGGAGACTTTGTCTCTCTTTTTATATTAGGGTACCATCGACTTTGTGGAGAAGTTGCTCCCGTCTTTTTTGGAGAACAGTTCTTTCTTTTTTCCTCGTACTTTAATTTTCAAGTCCTCGGTATATATACCGGACACGTTGGAGGGCGGTTTCCTAACGCCGTCCCATAATTTCGAAAAGGATCCAATCCAACGAAGGAACTACATCCTGGGTCTAAATGACCCCTCTTTGGTGATGTGTCAAAGTTCACCGTGAGAAATATTTTTCAAAAGCTCACGGGTTTTCACTGACCCTCAAAAATTAAGATTAATTGGAAAGTTCGAAACATTCGGTTTCCCACAAACTTCTAAAGAGTTCGTTTTCATTGCCCTGGCATCGGGTATGATAGATTTATAATTTGTCGTCCTTGGCATTCCAAAACTATAAGAAAAGCGCCGCGACAAAAATAAAGCATGCACAATTCCCCAAAAATAAAGTAAAAATCAACTAAGCCGCGCCATCAAAGGTGACAGGATAATTGGGCGGGAGGTCTAAAAGCTCCCGATCCGAACTCTGGGTATGACCATTGGTGGTGCCTTGGGTATTAGCCTAGCTGATTATTATTATTATTATTAAATATTCTGGAAACAATAGGGGGCGCTTGATACCGACAGGCGACCCAGAGGCAGCTACTATTCCCCGAAGCCCCAGAGTGGTTTCTTAGAATTCAAACAGAAATATATCTCTAATTTTGGCCTATTTTGGTGGGAACTTAAATATTCTACTATTCTACTAAAATATTCGTTATATTATCAAGGAGTGAAAAAAGTCCAAGAAAGGTTTTCCTAAATTGAACCGTATCCGAGTAATTAGCCGTCAAAAATGGGCGTCCAAATCGTCGAAAACGCGTAAATGTGCAGTTTCTATTATTCCTTCCTTTTATTAAACTCTTTACTAACTTATCTTTTTCGAAAAAAAAAAACCAAAACTAGTAATAATCAGCTTAGCTAATACCCAAGGCACCACCTTTGGCCAACTTCCAGGGGCTAGTATACCAAACTTTGAAGCTCTCTGGCGCTCTTTTAACTCATCGTAGGATTTGGGGAAAAACAGGCATACTTCCCAAATAACCCCCTACAACTCCTAAATTTTTGCATAACCTTTTGAAAGACCCTGTAGATAAACAATCGGGATATAGATGTCAAAACCCATTTTAAGTTGCCCTGATAACTAAATGTACACAGTTTAACCAAAAACAAACAGATCAAAGGTTTTCTTGACTTTGATGCTTTATTAAGTATTCTTATACTTAAAAAATACAAAATAATTAACAAACAACTATACAAAACTAGCTTTTTTTACGTATAATTGTCACAACGTATAAGTCGTTAAAGGTTACTATAAGTTTAACTAAAAGTTATTTTGAATTTTGAAATATTAAACAACATTTTAGTTTTTCGAATGTAATTAATGTTTACTACTTCATTTCTATGTAACTAGAAATTTGTCAAGGGGGGTCAGACTATGTCAAAGTTCAAAGTAAAGTTCTCGTGCATTAAAAGTAAAATAGAAAGGTTTCTACCGGCATAAGGCTTAACGAACGACATAGTAATGTTTTTAATTTTATGTTCGTTTGCCCAGGGGAACACCGAATTGAAAGCTTTTTTATGAATTTCTTGTATTAAATATTGAGTCGGGCTCGTAAAATGTTTCGTAAAATAACTAAAGCCTTTTTCCCCAAAATTTTGCCGAAAAAAAAGAAGAAAAATTGTTTTCATTCCATGATTTGCTTAATATTGTTCGCAAATTTCAATATCGCCTCATTTGGTCGAATCCCAAAGTAACTCTAGAGACTAGTCTAGAATAAAAACCTTTCAAATGTTTCAATTTTTATTTATATCGCACGATAATGCGATGATGCTATATCCTAAATGCATCCTTTTTGATATATATCAACATAACTAGTAATTTAAATTCTACGATTGTATCAGATTTGTATAGTTCTAATTATTTTTCTTGCTTATTTCAAATTTAACTGACTTTTTAAATATAAACAGGCAGAACGCGTATATTGATAATATGTATTGGGAGAAAATTCCAACAAACAATGAAAGAAAAAGGATAATTAAAAACTTTAAGTTACTTTCGTGTTTACATTTAATGACATTAAAAGTGTGGAAGTAAACCATAACACCTATTACAAATCCTTTTAGTAAAAGAAGTGTAGGTGAGATATAAATCGGGAAAAACCAATCCGTGAAAGTGGATAAGACAGAGACTGGTAATGAAAATATTCCCAGCCAACTAAAAATAAACCACGCGGATTTCCTAAATTGGTAGTAACTACTTTTTCTCACTATAAAGTCTAAACCAATCATTAACCTTATTCTCTGATTAACTATGTCCTTTAAACAACTCATTCCTTGCTCCAGCATTTCACCTTCGACATGTCCAATCGAGTAATTTTTCCCAGAGAGCATCACGCCGAACGCCGCGTCTTCTAGTAAAGACGCCTCTCTTCCGACGTCAAATGAAACGTCTTTTTCGGCTCCAACATTGCAAACTAGGAAAGATCCTTGAAGACCTAAAATAAATCGGTGAAATAGTTTCGTTTGGCATCTCATGAAGCCGTATATTTGTATAGCTGACTCGTCCAACATCATCGGGAAAACTCCCTTGCTTAGATTGTGATTGAAAACTATGGATCCAAGGCCAAATTTATGTTTGTTCTCGTTTACAAAGTTTAAAACACCAAAGAGACTATTCTTCGTTATAAGTGTGTCTTCGTCCAGATGTACAATCCAGTCCTCATCATTCAGGAAATTACCACAGCTCTCGAGACAATATTGAAGGTTTCTCGCTTTGTACAATGAATTCATTTTGGTTTTGTACGTTTCTGGAACTATAACGCTACGGATATTTGGATGCTCTGTAAGTTGAACAATTGGTTTCTCGGAGACAACTTCTATCACAAAATTAGTTAATCCATTATTTACGCAAATTTCTAAATTTTTTGCAACATTCGAAATTACTATTTTGGGATAATCGCCCTTTGTAACGATTCTGAAACAAATTTTAGCAAACGATCTATTTTTGGATCTTAATAATATTTTACCCGGGAAACAATTATAAAAAAATAGTCCTATAAATGTTAAAACGCAGAACGGAAGGCTACATAATGAAGAAACGCTAAGCAATTTTAACCCAATGTCCACAATCGTATATTGGTAACTGAGTTTAACGAAAGGCGACGAATTAAAGACCATGAGACTTCCAATTGAAATCCAAATGACAAACAGCAAAAGAAAGCAATGCCCAACATGATAAACATGTCTTTTACCTAAACATAATTAAGTTTTTATATTAAAATCTTATACTGAAATATCTAATTTCATTATAAACATATAGAAAGACGTTTCATAGTTAATTAAATAGTTTCATGTGATTACCACAACTCGCTGTCTATTTTCTAAGGACTGAAAACAACAACGGGGCCGCAATTCGCACCAGTGACGAAGGAATATGGGCGTTAAGAAATACATTGTAATATCGAATATTTAAAAAAAACCGTTAGAACTATGAGGAAGAATTATTATTACTCATAATAATATATATTATGCATTGTGCATTGTGCATTATGCTAGACGAAGCTAGACAACAACCCTGGTCAGAAGTGTCTATTTCTATGATAAATTTAACTAGGGAGTTGTGGGTTATGTAATTGAGTTTTTAGCCCGCCGTCTGCTGGTCGAGCATTAGGCGGTGATAAAAACGTGAGATACGTGAAGACCAAAACCAAATTTAACGAGCTAACTTTCACAATGGATTTTAATTCAATTTTTTAACAGACATAAAGTGAGCCCGCTAAAGTCGCAGTGAATTTCGTAACAAAAAACGAGCGTGCATATAGATGTAAAACAAAACATACACGCCAAGTAATAAAAACAGCTCTAAATAGTAAAACATAGGCTAGCATTGACAACGGCATAGCACGGGAAATTTGACAAAATGGGGCTTTGAAAGGATGATCGCTTAAGAAGTACGTCTCAAGTGTATAGGAAATATCAGTCTGATATCTTTGCTTCACTCACTTCCGTTGTAACCGAAACAATGCTTAAAAATAGTTACAAATAGCCGTTCTTCCTTCAATTTTGAAATGCTTCCACATGAAAAAAACGTTTTTTTTAACACATCCTAGAGCTGAACCTTCTGCCATGATATTAGTATTTAGATACTAATCATGGAATAATAATGCTAGTGCGTAGTTGAAAACCTCTACGAACAATAAACAAGTTTAAAGGTGTATTGGCTGCCGTAGCAACTACACTCTTTTGGAACAGAGCGGCAGCAGCTCCTTTCGGAGCTCAACCGCGCAAAATTTAAAATATAAAAGTAACACCAATAGAATCAATGGGGATGAGAATGAAGTGGTTTAAAATCGTGAAACAGACAAATGGATGGGATAGACTCGATTAACATTCACGGGCTTATAATATTCGTCATTAACCGACCTAAAAAACCATTGCCTAAAGTCGAAATTTGTAGATCACAAACACGCAAACAATAAACGTGGTTGCTTATTGATACATCTGCGCATTTTCACGATTGTAAAGAAACTCGGTTGATTTTTTCTTTAAAATGTATGTGCTAGTTTTTATATGATAATGTTTTGCTTGGCGTATAATATGAAATTTTTACATAAAATAATATGTTATTTTTTTGGTAATATTCAAGGATACAGTTAAAAATATTAATGTTAATGCATTGTTGAATTAAAAATTTCTATAAACGCAGTGTAAGTACCCTTTTGTACAAAGCTACCGTTAACCGATTAGTGGTCCTAAACCAAAACGGTTTATAAATTAACGATACATTTGGCTATTGATTAAATTAATTTTGAAAAATGAAATAATCTTTATATGGTAAATACCCTTTACCCATTTTCCGAACCATATTCGTAAAGCCTTAGTGTAAAAGGCTAGCGCACATTTTTGTTTTTAATGAGGGCAGCGTCAAAAATGTATGCTTTTTATGCATTTGTCAAAGTAATATGATATAAAGTACTTTTACAGTCGATGCTGAAAAACACTTTTATTTAATTTAATTGAAGTCTATTATTAAAGTTTAAAGAAAGGGCCGTAAGGTTATGCGACACCAATGACTGCGCCGATAAATTCCTCACCCCTCGAAGCTTTAAAAACTCGCCACAAGAGGTCTAAATTAGGTAATATTTCTAAATTAAATATATATAATATGTTATACGGTCTTAAATTAATATTTTACAGCCGAATGTTTTCGATCTCAATCGTACTAGCGACGTAGAATAAGACACAAATAAAATTTTAGCAGAAAACTATCAAAATTAAAATTACTTTAAGACCAATAGTTAAGCCTTAAGTTAGATAAACGAAAAACTTACTTGTTTTAAAGGACTTTCTTAAAATTGAAATTATCCCCATTTTGTTAACAAGTTACGGTAGTTTTTCGATTGCTTTATCCACATAAAGTTGGTTCAACTGATGTGTTTGAAACGTTTTACCTTCTGTGTGGAATGAGACGGTCGTTAAACGTTGTGACGCTGCCAACGAGCGGAAATGTGGAAAATACTTGTACACCAATTCGGATGTACTATAAATTCCTGTAAATTATTTTTAACCAATAAGTTTTCATATCATCAGCAGTTTTAATCATCGAAAATTGTTGATTAATATTTATTTATGGGTGTTATGTTAGACACGACTTCTTAAAATACACCCAGTAACTTTAAAGTTTCACTGAGGAAAATTGGCCACTGCACTGAACCTTCATTCAATATTAAAATGTCATGTGTAAAGATTTAAGGGGGTTAAAAGTCCCCCAAAATGTTTTTCCCTAGTTTTGACATCTACTATAAAATTAAAGGCCAAGAAATTCCCAATGAAAACATTCCTTTACAAATGGATCATCCGAACAATCGTTTTTGGGCAATCACAGTTTGAATATCTTTCCTGAAGCGCAACTAACAAAGATATGTACATTTGGTCAATGAAAATTACGTAAGTAATACTTGTAGTCAATTCCTTTATTCTTGGACGCCACCAAATTTAAGTAAAGGTGACTATAATTGTTGTAGTTACCGCTTATGGTGTTCGCCAGTTTCTAAGCTGTATTCGGATGATCACCTAAACTAAGATCTCATCTTCTAACAATTGTAAGTGAGATGAACTAAGATATTTTCAAAATCTAGCGTGAAAGAAAGCTGTTTTAGGATTTGTTAGTCAAGAGTTGAAAAAGATAGACGCAGTGGGGGATACATATTGGGAGTGCCCCCCCTTAACGTTTAAGCTTTGCATGTGACTTGATGATTTGTTATTACACCCATAGCTCAAGATGTCTTTTAGCACCCCCCTCCTTGAGTTTATTATATATTCGCCACTGGGAAGACGTCAAGATTTAAATGGAGGTGTTGAAAAGCTTAGATAAAATATATTCAAATTTAAAAAAAGAATTACAAATTTAGGATTCCGTTATTTAACACTTAATGACCGAATTTTTTAATTTTCTTAAAAATCAACCTACATTAACTCGATTAACTCCATAGAGATACAGAAATCGTTTCGCCTCGAAACTCATTTTATTTCGTTGTAGAAGTAGGTTTAGGATTTTCTAAACGTCAACCCGCGTTTGCTATAGTTAGAGTTCATTGATACTTGAATATCTACGGTCATGTTGAAGCCTCGTCAACGGCCTTCGTTACTAGCTAAAAATACAACACCTGGTGTGTTATTGGTGGCGAACATTTATAGTTAACGTTATTTCGGACCACGTGCACTTGACTGGCTAGTATGATTTTCGAGAGTGGGACTTTCTGAAGCAGGGTGTACGGGATCCACCAAATATGAAATTAATATGAAAACATTTAATTTCAAAAAGAGATTAACTAACACAATTTTAATAGAAAAAATTTAAATTATAGTACAATATGTTTTTTTCTGGTATCACATTTATCAATAAATTAATCAACAGAGCTATACAAATTTTGAAAGTTATTGAAAAAAGTAGGCTGAAGATAAACCAATAAGTGAAAAAGCTACAGAAATTAAGAAATTGCTTCCTAAATCGTCGCTTATTTCACAAGCCCAAAAGTGACTTTAGAATTAATATTTATGTCGTCAGATCAGAGTTAGCAAAATTTACGTAAGCTTGTAGATTTCATAAATTAGGCGAGGTATGTCGCTAAATTTGTCTTTAGTAAAATTTAATTTTTGTAAATTGTTATTGTTTTTTTGCCGTTTTAGTAAATTTTAACGGGGACTCCAAAATTCTTTAAATTATGGCCCGAGTTTGATTTCAACCGCAAAAGCGAACCCAAGTTTTACTGCTTCAACAAACCTGATTAATATGCATTTTATATTACGCCCAGGAACATGTTAAAGATTGTAGTTTGTGATTTCGCAGTTTTCTTTTAACGAAGCTAATAATAATTTATCAAACAACAAAAATTATAGAAATTAAAGTAAGGAATGAAAGAGAGTATGGTTCCGATTTGAGATCGTAATTGAACACAAACGAAATTCAAAATACCTAGCAAACAAACCTTAGAATAAGAAGTTCAGTTTGCAGTTCTGAAACACAAAATACCAACCTAAATATTACATAATACAATAATTACCCTTGGAACAAAATGTAGTAAGGAAACTGGATATCATTTATATTAAAAGAAGACGGTTTTGTTATAATTGTTAATTTCAATGATTAAAAACCACTTTTTTAACATTTTTCAAATTTCATTTTCCCAGCTGATAAAAATTTTACAAATAAACTAAGACATGGTATTTGATTAAGAGGTGTTTTTTATATTTTAAGCTACAATAATGTCATGTTATCACACTGCCTTTATCGATACAAAAAAAAACTAAAAATTTAAAAATATATTTCTAATAAAAGATTATTGGTCGATATCAAAAATAGAAAACCAAACCACCGACAGCCACGTGTGGTGTCAATTTCACAAGTTTAAAATAAATAAATAAATTGAAATTGAAATCTGTTTATTCATAACGAGTAAGAAAATGATATTGAACTTCATACTTTAATTTAATTATTTCGATTGAAAATTCTCCTAGTCTACTCTAGAAACAAAAAGTCAAGTTTGCACATCCATTGTCCAGGTTGTAAAACTCTTTTATGATGCACCTTCTTAATATTAAGTAAACAAGTTCGCTAAGGCGATATTAAAATTTCGTTCACCTATTGATCTATTTTTAATAACTGACAACATACACGCCTTGCTTAAACTAAATTAAGGATTAAACTGTTCAGTATAATCCATTTCCTTTACTTATAAATTATATATACTTGCCTGTTATGGGAGATATCATTAACCATCTAGGCTAATACCGCACGTGCTTTCTCTGCCTAATGGTCAATACGCGCCTGCATAAGAATAGTTCTTTCTATAAATGTTTTACGCTTACCCAACTTGTTAAAAGTAGAAGTATAACATGTTGCTCTTACGTCACAAGACTGAGCTTTGGTGGAATTATCTTAGCACGCGCGATTTGCACGAGCGTTAGAAAATAGGAAGCTCATCGTGATGTTGGAGAAGGTAAATGCAGTGACGTAAGAGCTACATTAAAACAAGAAGGCCATGTTACTTTATAGAAAGAACTATTATAAATTTAATAATTAATAGTTGGTTTAGTACGCGTTTCGTTGTTGTGATCGTAAATATTACGCCGTGATTCTTAATGGTCAGGATGATTGAGATAATTATTACGTATTATGACCACTAGGGTATCTTTTAACTCCCCTCTCTCCTCGCGCAGAGGACTATTACTCGCAAATTCCGTTCGGGGCTATATTCCTTTTAAATGTTAAATACTTTCTTTGCGAATTCCCTCATCCTGGGTCTATTTTAACGGAAATTAAATAACTATAGCTAAGTAGATGTAAAGCAATTTTAAGTAATGAAATGGAAACTATACTGACCCGCCTCCCAAACCGACGCTTTTCAGAAACATTGACCCCGAGGGCTCCGACATTTGCAACTTTTGCTTACGGGATTTTGAATCTCAAAGTGATTGCAGAAATCAGAAAATGATTTCGAGATTTCAGAGTGCGATTTTCGAATTGATTTCTGGTTTATAAGGCTAATTTTGAGATTTTGAAGCTAACTCTCACCCAGATTTCTAGATAATGAAGTTGATTTCATGATAACTAAAATCATTTTTCTCTGGAGTACCCCTCGAATTGGCCCTGCAAAAGTACGCGTAAAAGTAAGTGTAAAAGAGTGTAAAATGTCAAAGTTAAATAAAACGTCACCAACGTTGAAAAAAACGCGTACCAAACAAAGCCGTGAAGAGCGACCATATTACTTCCTCCAGTTCCCCCGGTTTTATTTGAATGTGAAAAAAATTTCCCAAGGAACAATATTAATGTTCAAGCCCGAAATATATTTGAAGCTCAAAATTATCGCGCCAGCCTCCAAGCGGACAAATAACGTAAATACTGGGAAAATTGAAAATTATTCGCAATGTGTTTTGAGGCAATAGCTCTTTCTATAAAATAATATATACGCATACATGTATAAAAAGTGTTTTTTTTTGGAGCACGCGCTTCCTAATATTTCCGTGTAGCGGGTCTAGTGCGCGAGCTCAACAAAATCAAAAATATGCGCGCGCTCTTTAACTTTAACTGCACGATGAATCTAACGTAATCACGTGACCTCTCGTATTTTATATAAAGAGCTACTTATGCCGAAGGGAGTAAGCTACTCGACAATTAAAACGTCATAAAACTTAATTTCAGAACTATTCTAAAAAAAACACATTATTTGCGTAAGAGCGTTATGATTAGAGAAATAACACTATGTCTTTTGGAAGCGGAGCTGTAATTACTACTCTTGGCTTTGTTGAAAACCTTTTACAGATCGAACATTTGCTTAAACAACGCTTCTCCTGCTGACGTCCTTTAAAATCCAGTAGCGTTATCTCAGTGTTATTTAGAGTTTTGGCGGTTCCGGGATGTTAAACTTCTTCGTGAGCGTAGAAGATAACTAGATCGGAAAACGTGTTAGTGTTTGGTAACAACATAGGATAGGGTGTTTTTAGTCGAAGTTGAGATTTGATTTCTGAAGCCTTTCTCCTAATCTTATAATACCGTCTTCTTCTAAAAAGACGTTGAATTTATAAATCAATCGGTTTTCCTTCCCGAAGACGTTGTGGTTCTGTTCTGAATGCCTCTTTCTGAACAAGTCGTATCCAGTAGTTCTCGGCTCATCTAAGATCATTTGCTGTAAGTGGACCAGTTACTATAGTACCTTCTTTCTGGCCATTGAGACAAAGTCGTTGAATGTGGTTACTGATTCTCAGCGGTCTTCAAAGAATGCTGAAATTCTTTATCTCTAAGATCAGGTCAACGTCCTTGGTTTCAAGCACCGTAGAATGGACAACTAGCTCTTCAAGGTTGCCCTCTGAATTTAGTTCCTTTGTTGTTATGGTGTTGGGACATTCTTCCAAGCGACTCGACAACTATTTTGGACCATGCCACCAAGCTGCGGCGGAAAGCAACTTTTCCACAGAAATCCCTCTACTTATGTGATCAGCAGGGTTAGTAGAGCCGCTATAATGTCTCCAACCTGATGGATCTGAGAATCATTGTATTTCTTTTACTCTGTTGGCGACAAATGGTTTCCATCTTTGAGCACAGCCAGTAATCCAACTGATATTAATAGACAAATCAGTCCAATAATAAATCTGTGACTCACCAACTGGAAATTCTTTCTTCATATAGTTGGTCAAGCGTACACTCTTAAAAAAAGGTGTATTTTCAAACCTTTAAGGGTTTTTTCTTGTCCCATATTTAACACCTTAACAGGTTTATAAAGGATGTTATTCTTCACTTTAAAAAGCATTTTTCCTGCTAGGGTGTTTATTTACACTGTTTGGGGTGCTTATGTCCTCCGTTTTAGTTCCTTTGTTAAACGTTTGTGGTATAAAACTATTCCCTTCAGGGTTATTATCTACTCCCTCTAGGGTACAAGACCACTCCTTTTAGGGTACCAAACGACTCCCTTCAGGGTGTTACACTACCCCCTCCAGGGTTCTATAATACTCCCTTAAGGGTTCAAAAATACTCCCTTTAAAGTTTTTAACTACTCCCTTTAAGGTTCTAAACTACTGCCATAAGGGTGCTACAATACTCCCTTTAAAGTGTTAAAATACTCTTTTCAGGGTACTAAAACTACTGCCTTAAGGGAGCTACACCCTTACCAGGTGTTAAATCACTCAATTTACGAGGTAATATAACACCCTTTTAACACCTTTTCAAGTTTTTAATTTGGGACAATAAAAATCCCTTTAGGCCGTTTAAATTAACATTAAAGAGTGTTTTTTTACAGATATTACACCCTTAATATACCATTAAAACACCCTTTTTTAACAGTGTACAGCAACGAGAGCACCCATCAGCTCGAATCGTGTTATTTTCTTTATTGGAGACACTCGCCTTTTTGACGACACCAGACTGATAACTACTTGACCATCGTTCATTTTACCGCGTACATATAGAACAGCACTATAGACCTTCTAACAAGGACCACTCTACTTCTGTACGGTGACGTGTATTGTCGAGGAATATAAATTT
This sequence comes from Leiobunum rupestre, assembly GCF_980474605.1. Lineage (NCBI taxonomy): Eukaryota > Metazoa > Arthropoda > Arachnida > Opiliones > Sclerosomatidae > Leiobunum > Leiobunum rupestre. The sequence continues at coordinate 932,270 of NC_143394.1, forward strand.
TCTTTAGGCTTGTAAGTTCGGAACACCATTGTTGCCGGACTCCTCGTAAGGAATCCGTAAGTTATTGGTCCCAGTTAATTTTCTCGACCCATAGTTCTTGAAAGATAATTTTTATTCTAATGGTAAATGGTGATATATAGCCTATCGGATCGAAAATCATCCCGACTTCTTTTAGGACATCTCTCTTGGTTGACTTGGAAGTCAGCAGGAACTCCAAAAGTTTTTGAAGTTATGTATGCATCCAATCACGCATCGCAGGATATTCCTAAGACCTTCAAGAGTGACGTTCCCGGAATTTCAGTTTGCTCGTTAGATTGGCACTGCTTTCAATTTTCGGACTTCGTCGTTCGTTAAGCGTGGAGAATAACTCTTCCAATTTCTCAATGACATACCAGCTTTAAGCATAATCTCTCTGGCCTGCCATGATCGTTGGTATGTGGCGTTGACATCTTCGCCTCCAGTAAGGAAATCGTCGAGATATCAATTTTGATCAAGTCGATTGCAAGTTTCTGGGTACTGATCGAGATGTTGTTTAACGTGATAGCGAACTGTTGCAGCTAATAAAAATGCACTGCAAACTAAACCCAAAGTTACTCATGCAAACTGAAACTCTCGAATTGTAGGTGTTTCGGTAAGAGACTTTAATTTAGATATCCAGAGAAACCTCACAGCATTGCGATCTTCTTTTCGCAAAAGAATCTGTAGAAATGCTTGTTGAGCATCAGACGTTAAGGAAACGAAATCGGATTAAGATCTAGTGCATTTTCCTTAGAGGAGCCATCGAAGACGATTCGGATCTTTGTAGTAAAGTGTCCAGTTCGAATAACAGGCTGATGTGGTAAATAAAAGAGACCTTTTCCGGCGTCCACTGGGGTTACTTCTTCGATAAAACCGCTTTCTTGATATTCGCGGAAAGTTTTTTTGATAGACTTGATACAACGTAAGATTTTTCTGAAGACGTCTAAATAATGAACGTAGGCGATTAAGAGCAGTGCTGTAGTTTTTAGATAAATTACCACGATGGAAGTGGAACTTCATATCGACCGTTGACGAATTGAATGGTCTTTTCGAGGCATTGTACTAACGTTTCTTCGGTTGTAGATATAGAGAAGAACCATCAGCGTCTTTAATCCCTTGTGATTCGAGTTCCCAAAAGTCTCTCAGACGTTCCGCCAATTCTTGGGATTCTTCATCTATACCGACATTGACAGCAACAGCGGCCAGATTCACACCGACGTGCTTACTGGTTACCAGACTCGGACCTTGAACGACCCATCCTAGCAAGGTCTCCGATGCTACAAGTGATTCGTTAATTCGTTTAATATCATCAATTGTCCAATAGCTGATGAGTAGCGTAAGATCGTCGACCCCATCATAAGGTTTTGAAGGTAAGTCGTCTGCTTGTAAAATATCTCCAGGTCCCCAGGCATTCTCTGATATGAGCTCCGGGTATTCTAATAGTATCTCGTTTGACTCCAAAGCTTCAATGGTAATTGTATTGTTATTTATAAGACTTTTCAGGGTCAACTTTACTCGATGATATGTCGTTTTTTCGGGTCCAAGGGTGTGCAACATCAGTTTTTCCTCTCCAAGACACAGAAGGTCAAGTTTTCTTGAAATATTCTTGCGAATAAAGGTACTCTGACTTCCTGTATCAAGTAAACAACGAATTAATGATCTATTTTCGGACTCTACGATTTCTGCTTGGGCTGTCTGCAATACTATAACCCGTTGTCCAATGTTTTTAGGAACCACAGTCGTTACGGCTGCGTTCTTAGGGTCATTTCTTCATGGTGTCGCTAAGTACATTTCTTAAATCACAGCTTGACTTTACAGTTTTCCGCCCGGTGACGCCCCGTTACTCATTTAAAGCAGAAATATTCTTTTTTATTATTTCTTTCCTCTCGCAGACTTCCACGACCACTTGACGATCAGGACTGTGACCATATTTATCGCAGAAAAGTAAGGATCCAATAGCGTCAGTAATTTATGCTGCAGCTTAAGAAAACTTTCCATATTTATTATTTATTAGTAGAATGGGAGTCATCACATACGTTACTCTTGAATGATCGCTCAGTATGAGGCACAGTGGTCCAGTTTCCCGCCCTTTTGGAGCACACCGGGATCTCTGGTGCCAGCTGTACCGGGTTATGTGGACCGCTGTGTGCCCGTCGTTCCCTGAAGGGTATGACTGTACCTACGTAGGAAGGGTGTTGGCTGGAGTTGCTATAGCATCCGCTCTTATTCCCTTTGCTGTGTGCGAAGTGAGGGGTTGGTCGTCCCGTTGTTGCACCTTCTGCTGGGTTGAGTGGCTTGCGTCTAAGGTCGTATAATTTAAGAATCCACTTCTGCTCGCGTTGATCTTCTGGTTAGCAAGGCTCACCCAATGTATTGGTTTAACTTGAGTTTCTAAGGCTTGGGTGGTCTCATGCTCCATTTCGTCTTCTGTTGGCACGAAATTTTTGTATTCGGCGTAAAATTCTTTAAAATTCTCGAAGTTAATTTCAGAACGAGTCCTTAAAGCTCCTGAACGTTGACTTCTCTTTTTGCTAACTCGGCTTCGATAAGACTAGAGATTTTCGTAACTGCAGATCGATAAGCTTTTCGTTTTCCCTTGAGCCTTTCCAACGTCTTAGTCGTCGTTGCGGAAAGGATCACGTCTATGATCCTACTCAGAGGTGTGAAGCGACGGCATATTGTGTCAACTGTAAAGGCGCCCACAGCTCTAAGTCTTCAGAGTGTCCTTCTCTGAAACGGGAGCAGAAAGTACTACAAGTCCGCCGCACAGAGGATGTCTCCTTCAGAGAGGCACGAGCAATCGTCCGTCAAAAGTCATACGCCCACGTAGTGTCACGCCCCAGGAGTAAAACCCCACGTTGGCCAACACCGTCGGCTGCGTCCACCCCAGCGGTACAGAAGCCCGCGCCTCTGGGTCTTTTTTCGGCTGCTGATATTTCTCTGATGGTGGCGCACATCGTGGCCACCGTTGTGGAATCCTACGAAAAGATCCAGGGCACCCAGGACAAACGGTCGGTCTTGAAATCCCTTGCGGCTTCTCTTACCGCCGGATTTGTGGACAAGTTCGACAGCAAATTGCCCCCTCATGGTCAGGGCACTACCACTCAGGATGCCTTCACTTCACATCCTACTGGAGATGATTAGCGTCCTCCAGTGGAATGTCAACGGCGTTCGTTCTCGATTACCGGATCTCATTGACCTTCTCGGTGACTTACACCCCACTATTATCGCGCTTCAACATCTATGATCCTCATAGTAAAGCCACTAAGGCGTTTTTCGACCTTCTCCTTCGGGATGTAACCACTCCCGTCTTAATCTTAGGCGATTTCAATGCCCATAACATTATCTGGGGCAGCTACAAGATAGACGCACAGGGCCACCTCATCCAGACTTGGCTGGAAGACCACGACAATCTGGTCCTCCTCAACAGCGGTGAGTCGACTCGTCACCCAACTAATGGTCCTGATTGTGCACTAGATCTGGATTTTGCGAGTACCGACCTGCCTATCCATCTCCCTTGGTCAGTCATACTTGCAGGCACCAGTGTCCACCTTCCGATTCACATGGGCGCTCCATCTCACGCAAATAGCGGTCATACTGGCCCAGCTCACTTGCACTACCCTGCGGCTGACTGGAAACGCTTTCGCATTCTTTTGGATGACTCCATATCAACTGACCCCTTGACAACTCAGTCGGCTGAAACGTTTCTATTTCAAGCGGCCCTTGCAACGATTCCGGTTAAGCGGGGAAGTGGTTCCGCAGCCCCCCGCCAGCCTCCTTGGTGGGATGCCGCATGCTCGAAGCAGGCCAAGACTGTCAAAGCGGCTCGACGCAGGGCCCAACGCTCGAGTCATTCGTTGGATCAGGTCGCTTACAAACGTGAAAGGGCCCTTTTCAAAAAACTAACTAGAGCTCACACTCCTTTGACTCAGGTCTGGTCTCAAGTTTGGTGGTTCAAGACCGGCACGCGTCCACGGAAGCTAATCACGTTGAACACAGGAGACAAGATGGAAATGAATCAAGCCCAAGTCGCAGAGTGCCTCGCGCAGTCTGTTAGAGTGGATATCCATCCTCAGCCAACGCTCGGCCCGGAACAAAAATACCAGCCTGAACCACTTTGGAGCAGCCACCGGCGATATACAATGTCCCTTTCTCGGAAGCGGAGTTATACGAGGTCCTCTCCGGCCTTCGCAACACCTTCCCGGGGAAGGACAACGTCTCCAACCTCATTATAAAGAACTCTACTCCGGCTTTTCGAACGGCACTCCTAGCGCCTTCTCGTTGGAAACATGCTGTCTTGCACCCCATTCTGAAAACTGGGAAGCCCTCCCTCGATGCCGCGTCCTACCACGCTATCTCTCTGCTTCCTAATCTCGGAAAAAATTACGAGAAGCTGGTTTTAGGAAGACTGGTCTGGTTCCTGGACCAGAACACTGTTCTGCCTGCAGAGCAATCGGGTTTTCGACGTGGGCGTCGAGCGACCGACAATGCGATCCGCCTTGCTATGGCAGCCCAAGGCGCTCTCGCTACGAAAAATTACTGCCTTGCGGTCTTCTTAGATCTGAAAGACGCTTTTGGCAGTGTTCACCGCCAGGCGCTGCTCTACAAACTCCAACGCCGGGGTCTTACCGGCAATCTTCTTCTTTGGGTGGAAGACTTACTCAAGCATAATACCTATCAGGTCAGGGTCAATGGTGCGCTCTCAGCGGCTTACCTCGTCACGAGAGGCGTTCCTCAGGGCAGCTCGATCAGCCCCATCCTCTTCACTGTAATGTTGGACTGGATTCCTCAACTATGCCAGAGACATGTTTCCCAAGGGGAACACACTGACGATATTGCGGCCTGGGTCTGTGGCCAAGCCCTGCGCTCCTTATACGGCTCCATGCAGCAATCGCTTGATCTCATCGCGGAGTACGGTGCACGCTGGGGTCTCAACTTTCAGCGACTCAAGTGCCGTTTATGCTGTTCTCAAAGGAGACTACCATCCCAGGCGATCTCACTCTCAGTCTCGATGGCACTCCCTTAACCAAAGTCCACTCGTATAAGTACCTTGGTGGTATTTTCGACGACAGACTCACATGGAAGCCTCACGTCGAGGCTCTAGCCTCCTGTTTTCTCAAGCGCCTCAATCTTCTGCGTACTGTCTCAGCGACCGGTTGGGGTGCCAGTAGAGGCGTGCTAAGGCTTTTGTACACCCACCTCATTCGCTCCAGGCTGGATTATTCCAGCTCCCTCTATGCGTCCGCAGCCGCTCCTCTGCTCACCTCTTTGGACAAAGTCCAAAACGCTGCTCTACGGGTCATCCTTGGTGTGCCACGGTCTACACCCATTGTCCTGATGGAAGCTGAGGCCGCAATTCCACCGCTTAGGTTTCGTCGCACTCTTTTGGACCTCCATACACTTGCTCCATGTGGCGCAGTGGATACCCCGGCCTTGTATCCCGCTCTTCTGCGGGACAACCTGGCTCATCTGGAGGTAATGGAACATCGCTTCGCCCCGGATCGGCTTCCTTTTCTGCTCCGGGCGTGGAACTTGGCTAGGGAACACAATCTCTCCTGGCTCTTTCATTCCTCCAGGGGTCATCGTACTCCCACGTCCACTCCTCCTTGGGAACCTCCCAAGGTGACGGTCATATCCCGTTGGTTAACTATTCGCAAAGGTGACCTCTGCTCAGACGCGCTGCGACAGTTGTTCCTTGCGACGCTCGACATCCATACGCCAAAGACGCGATGGTTATTTACACTGACGGGTCTCTCGCCCCGGACTCTGGAGTCGGGGGTGCCGCCTTCACCATTCTTTCTCTCAGGGTCGGTGAATCCCGGCCATCCCATCAACAGGATAGAGCTGTTGGCCATTCAATTGGCACTTTCATATGCCTCCGCTCATCTTGCAAGTTCAATAGTCCTCTGCTCCGACTCCAAAAGCGCGCTTACGATGTTACATACGCGTTCAAATGATCCGGTTATCACCGCTATTCATGATTTATGCGACGGGTACTCCTACTCAGTGACTCTTTTGTGGTGTCCGGCTCACGTCAGCGTAGCGGGAAATGAAACGGTGGACGGTCTCGCGGCCGTCACTAGTCTTAAGCGCCCCTCCAAGGTGGACTTTTCCCTCCCGGCTACGCTCTCCGAATTGAAATCTGTGTGTAGTAAAGTGGTTACCAGTGCTTGGTGGGATTCCTGGCAGACCCGTGCCACTTCCTTTGGTAGCATCTGAAAGATAAAAGCTTCGTAATTTTTTTGTTTAATCTCAAACTGTTAAACATTTTGTAAACATTAGCCCAAATTTTTGGATATAACATTTAATGCCGGTCTAGTAATAAATGCATTAAAGTCTAATATTATATTTTTAAGCAATCTATTTTGCCATGTTAAATAAGTTGCCATACTCACTTGAATTTCTATAACTTGACCACTTGTATTCATATCTAGCTCTGGTTTTTGGTTAAGCCTCCGCCTTACAAAATAGTTAAATAAGAAGAATAAAAATAATTTGGATTGTTTTAATTTTCAATGTTTTTGCTTTACCAGAAAAATATGAAAATGTGGAAATTCAACTTATTGGAAAACGCTTTCAACACATTTCTTACTTGGAACAGATTTCTTTATAAAAATCTTAATGAAAAATTAACCAACACAGAGCTTATTTGATAGCTTAGACATCAAAAACAAAATTGGAAAAGAGCCTCAAAGTTGTAGAATATAATCTGAAAGCTTTAATGGTTTCAATAGCGCATGTCACCATCGAATTGACTTAACCTTATGCTAATTTTTATGCCTCGTAAATAAGGTGTTACAAATGTGTTCGGAGTTAGAGGTTGGGGTTTCAGAGTTGTCCAAATTTGTTTGAAACATTATCTTCGCGAAAATCTGTTTATTAAAAATTTTATACATTTGGAAAGAAGCTGAAACGTAGGGATAATGTGTAAGAATGATTCTTGATATCACCATTTAAATTTTTCTATAAGCTTAAAAGTAACTTTCGCTATTCACGAAAATGTAAAATATGTTCGGAGATTCCATATTCTATCCTATTTTGTAACTTTCTTATATTTTTCAGTGAAAGAGACAATGGTGAGTTTTCATGTTCAACCCTCGCCCTGGCGTGTAACTCTGACTGCACTGTAGTTTATCCTCTTCTTCCGTATTCTTCCGAACCTTTCAAAGATGACGTCACTTGACTATTCTGGCCTACCTCAACCGCGTTCGTTGGAAGGGAAGCACATAGAATAAATAATTATGAAGTGGTAATTTTGACTTAAAATAAATTGTAATATAGGTTTTAGAAGAAAATTATGATATGCCAAATTAACAATTTCCACCACCGTTGTCTTTACAACTTTTATACGCTTACATACAGAATAGGAACTTCATTAAGTGCCGCTCTCTTTTCATTTCCTTTGAGCTTCCGCGCGAGTCATTGAATAAAACAGTCACGTGTTTATGTTAGATTTATTTGTAAGGCTAAAGTTGATAAAGTGCGAGCACATTTTTTGCTTTGAAGAGGCTCGTGCGAAATTGAACGAGCTATTCTATGTTGAATTATTAAGCAGAACGCGCTTTAAAATATAACTATTTTACAAGTATGTGCTGGCTCTATGTAAAACTACTTTTAGCATGGACCAAGAATCTAAAGGGACTCACTGTTTGGGTTTTAAAAAGCACGCGTTAATACTGGGAATAGGAAACTAACGGATAATGTTAATTCAATGTGGACAAAATTGGCGTCACTGAAGTCGATTTCCGGCGTAGTTTCATAGAGAAGCTAGAGCGTTCACGTTCAATTTGCTTAAATGATTAGGCTTATTAATGTTTTGACCTTTTATTTTTTAATTTGGGCCTTTAAAATTTTAAGTAATGGTAATTAACCATTGTGTTAAGTAAAAATAACCAGTAAGCCGCGTATGGCTGAGTTTTAATCAGAATTACTGGATTTCATTTAATTTCTAAACTTATAAAGATAATGATCTAAGCCTAACCTAACTTTCTCTCACGTACCATGCACGTACTGTCTATTAAGCCCCAACTCGCAGTGCTAGTTCAACTCGGGTGATCATCTAGTGCACCGCGGCTACAGGGCCATCAGTGACGGGCATCCTACGGACGGCTGCTTCATGGCGAGGCGACCTTGCTGCTCGATTCTGATTACCGGCTGACGTCTAACGATACTTCGGCGAAGTTGGTTTCGAATAACGCTCCTAGCTGATCCACGACGGACAGGGCTTCAAAGAGCTTTTTGGGTGCGATACTTTTATAAACTTGTACCCGAGCATAGTTAGTTTTCTTCTTGACTCACTTCGAGCGAGAGTCTCTAAGAACTGATTGTCACTACGTGCCCCCACTGCCTATATTCGGGCTAGCGGATATTGGGCCAGCACGCGCACTATTTCACAACACGTTCCGGGTTTGTCCGAGAATCAGCATCGAGTATTCTACGTTACTACCCCCCATTGAGCCAGGATCGTTATTATACACTTTTCAACTAGATACAATACAATAGATAGAGCCAGGATTTCCCCCCAAAATACTTTAAAAGATGATTGCAATAGCTGAGTTTAAAAATATATACATGGAAATGGAAAGTTGTTGGTTGGACGGATATTGGAATTTATTTAAAAACAAGTCGTCGCGCTAATGCGCCTAAATATTCGTTACACTCCGTCAAAAGAACACTACGTTGGAATGCAACACATGCTACGCTATTTAAACGCAACAAAGCCAGTTTCACTAGAATATATGAAAACTTATAAATAATTAGAAGTGTATACCGACGCGGATTGGGGATCGGATCCAGTAGATCCCAGATCATTCAGTGGAAATGTCATACAACTACTAGAAGCGGCAGTCAGCTGGACATGTAGAAAACAACGATGTGTCGCCCTCAGCATTGTTGAAGCAGAATTCGTTGCTCTCAGCGAAGTTTTTAAGATTGCTCGTGGATAAGACACTTGCTAGAAGAAATCGGTATGGAAAATTTGTAGGAAGAACAACGAAAGTAAATATTGACAACCAAGTGGCAATGAAAATTGCTGAGAATCCCACAACCTTAGAAAGATCAAAACATATAGATCTGAAAGTATTTCACGTTTGAGAACTAGTCGAAAAAGAACTGATCAAACTCACCTACGTTAAGACAGAATCAAACCTAGCGGATCAGTTCACCAAAATTATCCCTAGTCCAAACATGAAAAATCAACTAAAAGTGTTCGGGATCATAGATCCAGGAGGAGTGTTAGAGCTGGCCGTATTTTAGAAACTATTATTATTTTGTTCTGGCAGATCTGCCGTTTTATGTACATACCAATAAACCACTTTTCTTCATTTTCTTACTTTACATTGAGGTTTTAATTAGTTAATAACCCATAATTGTGTTTATGTTATTATGTAATTAAATTAGTCTGTTTTCTTATAAATTGCATTTTATTTATAACCAAAATTTATTTTCAATAATTGTATTGAAAGTAAAATAAACTTAAATCATATACACTTCAAAGTTTTTTCTATTTATTTTTAATTGACTTGAACTTCAGGTTGACCACGATTATATCTTAATATAATTATTAATTATTATTTAAAGCTTTCACAATGTTATACAATTATGTGCTCAACAAACTAACACTCCAAATAATCGCTGACTTTTGGAAAATATTTGAAGAATACTTAAGTGTCTAGTTATTAACTTCATGTTATGTATGATATTTATATAATTTTCATTTATATAATATATAACCACTATAAGATTATTATTGTCATTATTCTGGATACAAAACAGAAATAGGTCTGGTTGTTTATAAATAAGATTTTGTCTCAGGTTGTGCAAAATTGTTAATTTTTATTCCTTCAGTTGATGGTAATTTATCGAAACTGCCTTCAACTATACCATTTATTTCCTAGATAAAAAATTTGTCGCATTTGTTTATGAAAACCAGTTAAAATTAGTAATATAATGCATGCATCCAAAGCTAAAAAATTACATACTTTATCCTCAAGACTGCAGCTCCAGTTTCATTTCTGACAAAGATCCCTGTCATTGCTTCATATTTATTATTTAACTTAATTAGTTGAACAACCTTTAACGTAAAAATTACATTACACTAACTTGTAAATTTAATTTATAAGGAAAAACAGTAAATCAATTTAGAATTGTGGCCATAGCTGCACACCAAGACTTGGTCTCAGGCTCAGTCTCACCAAACGTTTTGTTTGCCCTTAGTCTCGTCTCGGTCCCACACTAATTTCCCCAAAAACATGAGAGCTTGTCTCGGGCTAATAGTTTTTTTTAACTACGAGAGCTCGTCTCGGGCTCATAGTTTTTTTTAACTACGATAGCTCGTCTCGGGCTCATAGTTTTTTTTAACTACGAGAGCTCGTCTCGGGCTCATAGTTTTTTTTAACTACGAGAGCTCGTCTCGGGCTCATAGTTTTTTTTAACTACGAGAGCTCGTCTCGGGCTCATAGTTTTTTTAACTACGAGAGCTCGTCTCGGGCTCATAGTTTTTTTTAACTACGAGAGCTCGTCTCGGGCTCATAGTTTTTTTAACTACGAGAGCTCGTCTCGGGCTCATAGTTTTTTTCAACTACGATAGCTCGTCTCGGGCTCATAGTTTTTTTAACTACGAGAGCTCGTCTCGGGCTCATAGTTTTTTTTAACTACGATAACTCGTCTCGGGCTCATAGTTTTTTTTAACTACGAGAGCTCGTCTCGGGCTCATAGTTTTTTTTAACTGCGAGAGCTCGTCTCGGGCTCATAGTTTTTTTAACTACGATAGCTCGTCTCGGGCTCATAGTTTTTTTTAACTACGAGAGCTCGTCTCGGGCTCATAGTTTTTTTAACTACGAGAGCTCGTCTCGGACTCATAGTTTTTTTAACTACGAGAGCTCGTCTCGGACTCATAGTTTTTTTTAACTACGAGAGCTCGTCTCGGGCTCATATCTTTTTTCACAAACACAAGAGCTCGTCTCAAACTCACAATTCCTCTCCCTAAACATTTGAGCTTGTCTCGGGCTCATACTTATTTCTTAACTAACAAGTCAGTCTCATAAGAATTTGCCTAACTCGCGAGGCTCATTTCAGTCTTTTATTTTAAAGCCCCAAAGCCACCCGGTGACTACCTTCGGTCACAGCCAACTTCGATCGCGCGTACCTCGCTTTAGCGGTCCTATCAATCGCCTCACATCTATTGTTAATTTGTATGAGTGAATAATCCCGCTAGAGGCGCTACTTACGACCAAAAATCTACTATCGCCAAGGCGGGGAACACAAGCAAAATCGCGGAATAATGTATTTTCTTCGGTTTTCCTCTTTTAGTAAGTTAAACTATCTTTTCTCAATATATTTATGTATAATTCATAGTTTTAAAGTATTACCTTATTAAAATTAAATGAAGAAAAAGATACCCTTTTGTTAGGCGAATGCGCCATATTAGCACACATAGTTTTGAAGGCTGTAGAGGTGTTTAGAGCGTTTTGATGTGTAAAGAATGTATCTCTTAAACTTTATATATATATATATATATATATATATATATATCGAATAGAATAGAATAGAATAGAGTTTATTATTCACCAAAACAGTACAAAAGCACCAACCAGTTGGCGAAAACCAGTCATGCGGGTTGAAATACAGTGTCGAAATTGGTATGAATTACCTTCGTTACGATTAATTAAGCAATTTCAAACAATTTCCTAGTATTATATTAATATTAAAATTTAAGATATAGAATAGAGTTATCGTTGAAAAAAAAACATTTATATACAAAAAAACTTAAGTTAAAATAAAATAAAAACCTCTTTGAGAAGTATGAATTTTTATAAAAATATAGCTACTGGATATTTGTTATTTTTACAGAATTTGAAGAAAGGAAGTTTTTGCAAAATAAATCATTTTCAGCACTATAATTATTAAAGTTTGACATCATTCGTTTTATAGCAGGAGGTGTGTTTGTAGTGGAGTAAAATAAATTTATTTTCCTTGAAATATGTGTACAACAGTTAAATCCAATTACATTTAAGATTTCGCCACATTCAATTTTCTTGTTTATCAATCGGTGCAAAAATTTTATATCATTTTTTATTAGACAACTTACTATGGAGTCCATAGTATTATGTTTTGCAATGTTTAAAAACAGTTTTTATAAAGATAAGTAAACTCAATTATATTTTATTTATCCGTTTTACAATATTTAGCAAAAAAGAAAATGACATTAAAATAGATTATCTATATAGATCGCCAACGAAGCTCCCGTAGGAAACGTGCTCAAAATGGAAGCAGCGTTACCCCGTTGCACGGCTATCGCAATACGTTGGACGAGGTATTCCACGGAGCGTGGTTCGGATGTGGCATCTCGAATTTTACGCCCTATGGCGTGGATGAGAGCCAAGGCGTCGCGACCGAATTCGAGTTACATGTATTGCTATATATTATGGAGCAGTATAAGATGGAGGACATTACGAAAGAGTTAAACAGGGTTAAAAAACAAGAGCTAGACTGCAATTGTTTGGAGATTTTAAAGCTAATACCGAAATGCCATTTTAATATGACTTGTTGAATATGATTCGAATAATAAAGTTTACTGTCGAAGTAAAAACCTAAATCTTTCGATAAATTGTCACGGTTTAACATTTTAGAATTTATTTTATAGTTGTATAGAATTTTATGTTTTAAGAGTGTAATTTACTACCATGGTTTTGCTTTCATTTATTGGCAAGTTGTTAGCGTTAAACCAAGAATTTAAGAGTGTGCAATAACTGGTGGCTTTACCGGGGAGTCGGGGTCCGGCTCTTGTAACTCATAAGGGCGGTGGCGCACTGGGAGATGTTAGCCAGGATCAAATGGTCCTATCTCCACCTCCGACTTCGGTCAGGTTTGGGCTGGATACTGTGCTTCGGTGCAGGCTAACGGAGAGGGTCCGTGCAAACTGGCCACCTCGGCGGATTGGGTAGCCTGCTGTGGGGCAGCGGGCCTCCATATGTGGGCACGGCGGTCCTGTTTCCCGGCCTTTTGGACCCACACCGGGATCTCCAGTGCCAGCTGTGCCGGGTTACTTGGACTGCTGTGTGCTCGTCGTTCCCCTTTAGGAGCTCTCTCCAAAGGGTTTGACTCTTTACCTTCATAGGTAGAGTGTCGGCTGGAGTTGCTACAGCATCCACTCTTAATCCCACTGCTGTGTGCGAAGTGGGGATTGGTCCACCCGTTGCTGCACCTTCTGCTGGGTTGAGTGGCTTGCGTCGAAGGTGCGACCATCAGTAGTAGGGTTGTGCTACCCATGCTGGATTTGTCACCTGTCCGGGCTAGGGGGACGCTAGCGTAGAGCACTATGATGATAGGCCTCCAGTGGTATGGTCTCTGTTACTAGGTACACCGGGCTATAAATTCTGACACACTGTCTTTGTCGTTTTGAAGAGCGATGCAATCTGATGGTGAACGGATATTTTTCATTAACTTATGATCATCAGCTAGTTGTAAGAGTTTAGAGTTCTTGACTACGGAGCGAATGTCGGATATATATATATATTGAATAACAATGGTCCGAGGGAAGAGCCCTGCGGAACCCCGCAAATTACCGGAAATGAGTCTTTCGATATGACTCCATTAGACTTAAAATGGTTGTGGCGTTCTTTGAGATAGTCACAACACCAGTCAAGAACGGTACCGCATAACCCATAGGCTGATAATTACTATTCTATTCTATTCTATATATATATATATATATATATATATATATAGAAAAAAGAGAGAGAGAGAGAAAATTATAATTATTTTCCGTATATATAATTAGTTTTAAGAGTAAGAATTTTACAACTAATAAGATAAAAAAACATTAGTCGGGATGATTTTGTACCAAAAGATACACAAAAGGTCTGCAGCCTGTAGTTCAAGGAGGATGATTTCAATTCAGGTTTGTACCTTTATTATGGAAAACAGTTTCAGTCCGAAAAAATTATAAACCCTTACTAAATAGATAATATTATTCTAGGTTTAAAAAGACGAAAGCCTAAAACTTGTTTAAACCTAAAATTAGAATTTATTACGCTTATAATCTATTTTAACTCAATATTATTTAATTTAAAATATTAAAATAATATATTTACCCTGAAGTTACAGTTAATCTTCTTTTCACATCTTGTTTTATTTATTTATTTACATGTGTTTCAAGTATTACGCAATAATAATATGTTGCTGGCAGCATCTAGAGGAAGTTATTGGTTTCTGTTTATTTTTTATATAATTTATAAACACCGTTAAAAAATTAAAATCTTTAAATAATGTTGTACTATTATTTAAATATTAATCTACATTCGGTTTAATTAAATGTTTTTTAAAGTTTATTTAACTAAAACTTTTTCCTGTCTGACTAACGTAAAATTTTGGGCCTGGCGGAACCTTGGCGGGAAAATATATATCCTTTAAATTCAGGTGATTGACGGGGCCACTAAAGCGTGGTACGCGCGATCGAAGTTGGCCGTGCCTTTAGTACTACTCTTTTTTATAAATACGTCATAATACTAAGAACCAATGGAAAGCACCCACGGCTTTTGAACTGTCGCAGAATGATCTATCATGAAACTAAAATGGATTCAATGAGAAATGGAATACTTCCCACGAAGGGGTTCATTTTGAACCTCTGATAAAAGTAAGTAGTTTTTACTGGTTCGTATGATGATATATTTATAATGATAATGAAGAGCTATAATTATACATGGCTTGCACCTTCGAGCCTCTGCCCTGTTACAATCTCTGCTCGCTATTGATTTAGCCCTTTATAGATCAGATAAGGAAAGTAGATCAATGTGTTTTTTATATAGATAAAACATAACCCCATTTTTAATTTCAAATCCCTAATCGTTCGGTTGTTTTCTTTACTCGCCTCGATCTTCTTATTGGTGGACTGGTATCTGTTGTATTTGTCGTTGACCACTGGTAACGGTCTTCAATTTATCTGATGTAACGATGCTTTGACTTGGTGGTATTGTTACGGGTTGAATTGTTGAGTAACTGGTCTGTGCGTGAATAGTAGTTGCTAGTGGTATGGTAATGACAACTGCAGAAGAATCTGGCTCGATTGGCTTCGGCTGGTAATGGATTACGACTGCCCCTATAGCGCAAAGAGTCAATTTAGGGTCGAGCTTTGTTCGAAAATTCAATTTTGGGTCCTGGTCCAAATACCGACTCTAATAGTCCTAAATGTTTTGGAGATAATTCAGTGTAAGTACTTTTTTGGACGCTTTTAAAGTCGGTATGAGGACCTAGCATTTTGGACCACTTTCCGACTCAATAAGTCTTATCATTGGAACTATTAAGCGTCCGAACGCCAAATTTAAACTGTAATAAATGTCGTGACTTGAAAAAGACATGACACATTTATAGCCCAACCTACGGCTGACTTATATCCGTTATTTTATTTGCCAATTAACCGCGCAAAACTGTGAAACTTTGCGATTTAGTAAAACAAATTGAAATATTTTTTAAATAAATTTTTTTCTGTACTCTATTTTTTCGAATAAGATCATATATTCAATCGGAAAATGTTTGCTTTTTTAAATATCTTTCAACTCGAGTAGGTTACATTCGTATAATTAAATATGTTAGGCTTAGATATTATTAATGAAGATTAATTGGAAACATTTTCTAAACCCCATGAAAATATAGAACTCCATACCCTAGATTCGAGAGCTTTCCGATTGACGGAAAGAAATTCATGGGACTACACCAACTATATATAAACGACTATATGTGGTCATTTTTCAGTCAGATAAAATATCAAAAACGAAGTTGGCGTAGTCGGATTAGGGTCAAACATTCAAGGTTGATCGACCCTAGGACATTTCGACTCTAAAAAGTCAAATTGGCCGACTGTCGTTTGAAGGTATTTTCGACGTCGGGCCGACCCGTTTGTGCTACAGGGATGGTGTTCCCTTGTAGACACCTGATGAACTTTCAGCTGAATGTTGACCAACAGGATTTTCTGAATGGAAATTTTGAGCGTCGCTGTCCAGGCTACTATTGTGACTAGTTCTCTTAGTCGTAGTTGGTTCTCATGTTTCTGTGATATGCGACCGCCAAACTGAACCTCGTACATGTTGTTGCCAATCACCTTAGAAATGTGACCAGGTGTCCAACTCGGTCGTCTGGCGAAGTTGAAGCTTGGAGTTTGCACAGTTTTCGTTGATAGTTTTACATTACTCGAACTCGGTTGGTAGGGATTAATCGTTGTCGTTATAGCTCTTCGTGATGGTGGTGTATTCCGCATTGGTGAAGCAGGTAGCTTCACGTATTCATGATACCAAATCTGGAATTATGGTTCGTAATGATTGTATCACGGCTTCGGTTGCTATTGAGTTAAGCACTTCACATTCAATCCACTTTTAATGAGCGTCTACGACAATACAAGCATCTTCCCTTCCACAGGTCCTGCAAAGTCCATATGTACACGTTGCCACGGACGATATGGATAATAATAATAATCAGCTAGGCTAATACCCAAGGCACCACCTTAGGCCTAAGTCATCAAGCGACTTTTGAAGCCTTTAATTCAGGTGGCCGGGTTACACTGCGTAGGAGGGTGGTGGCAAGCCCTGCCTGCCACGCGACCAAGCCAACAGCTCCCTACACTCACTATTACCGTTAACCCCAACAAGTTTTTATGGAAGGGAAAACCGAAGAGCTCGTGGGAAAACCCCTTAAACCAGTGGGGAGAGAACTTGCAAACCCAACGCGGAAGGAGTTGTTCCGAGTTTTCACCGAGTTCCACAAGTAGGGATCGAACCCGGCTCCTCTTGCTGCGAGGCGAAAGTGCTAACCACTCCGCCACCCCGGGAATGAACGTTTGGCTGGGATCCGGAGCTAGATTGTCCAAAAAGATTTCCATGTGCTTTTGAAAAATCGCACATGCAGATGAAACACCGAACGGAAGACCATTGTACTGAAAGAGGCCTATCGACGTGTTAATGACGGTGAGTTTCTTTGACTTTTCGTCGAGTTGAAGTTGACTTAGGCATCTTTCATGCCAATTCTCAAGATAATAATGCATACGGACATCATCGCAAATATATCTTCTGCCTTCGGAAAAGGATATTTATTAGCAACAATAATGTTGTTGGTTTTCACCCTGAAATCACCGCATATCCGGACAGTCCAATTTGGTTTCCTCGCAAGAACGATCGGCGTGCGAGTGAACCTGGACATTCTTGAAGCACCCCAGTTGATAATTGAAAAGAGCTTTACGTTTGTTTAGAACGATGTCCAAATGCGTCTGCTGTTTGATATACGAAATCTGACTGACTGCTAAATTGGTGACTCCGTACTGTAAGATTGGTACTCGGGACGACGTCCCCGTTCTCCCACAAAGTGTTTTAGCCTGACTGAAGTATATGACCAAAGGCTGTTTGTCTATTTTTGTACGAGAACAAGGTTTGTTATTGCAAATACTACAAACGATTTGAGTAACGATGGGCGAGTTAATTTATTATTTAATTATTATTAAATCAGTGAAGAACTGGTCAAAAGTGTTGCGGTATTTTGTTTGAAAAAACGAATACCTGAGATAGGTTAGGTTTCTATACGGTTGATGATAAAAATCGTAAGTCGAGTAAAAGACATCGACAGGAGCCATTTGTAAAGTGTTATAGATCTGCCGTACAGCCGGTCAAAACTAGCCAAAAACGTTGCGCGTTGGGTGGCAATTGATTCAGCATCTAATTCAGCTGCAACGGCATATAATTTGAAACCTTTGTATTCAGCCCACGATGAAGCGGGATCAGACTCGGGATCAAAAGCTAACGGACTCTTGAAAGACGTCGTCATAATGGAGGGACGAGCTTGAAATAGCCCGGTTTGACACCAAATAATAGCAGATTTAACAGCAAATAATCGTTGAAAAAGCGAAAATAATAATGCTTGGAAACAAAAGGAAGGCGAGAGTAACGAAAGCACCGCGGCCACCATAACCACGATGAGGGTAGATTAAATTAAAGCCTACGTCACACTATACAATTAATTGGGCCACTTAATTTTATAGAACTAATTCTAGCCGAGAAACTTGTATAGTGTAAACATAAAAAGTGGGAACAATTGTTACAAATTTTCTGTTCACACTATTCAATTTTCTTGCTTGCAATTAGTTGGATACAATTAAGTGCCCCAATTAATTGTATAGTGTGAACTGGACTTTAGACTTTTATTGTTTCATGACTGAAGCTTCAGTTTACGCGAGCTAGAGAGCGGGAAATTTTTTTGTGCTCGTCCATTTAATTAATCAGGTGCGAGATATGTGTTACGGCCACGCCAACGGGGGGATACTTGGGGATAGGGTTGGGACACCCGTGGCGGAAGTATGACAACCAACCGTTGTGGGATTAGTGGTCGTCCTCACACGGCCATCCACAATCTCTGCCTCCCGGACGCCTGGGATTACAGGAGTGAGCCACTACTCCCGGCGGAAATGTTTTTTTAACAGTGCTGCTAGGGTATAATAATTTTTTTTTATCTTATAGGAGAGATGGCGACATTACTATAATCAATATATCAAAAATTTATTTTTAATCTTCTTGTTGGGTTAAATAGATTTAGTGTTCGCTGGCCAGCAGGAAAGCTCCATATTCATGAATTCTAAAGATAAGAGTCTGCAAATCAAATAAGGTGAAATATAAAAAAAAATATTGGAAAAATCTATATAAGTATAATCATAAGTAACACAATAACAATAAGTATGACAATTCCTATGGCTTTAATGCTAGTTTTCTAACCGAACCTTTTTTCGGCACTGAAACTCTCTTCAAGCTGTGACTTGGATTCGCGACTTACCGTTTTGGATGACTACTTTTTGATAAAAATAAGCCTAATATCGGAGAGCACGTTCTGGAGTCGCGAGGAGCTTTGGCTTTGTTTTGAAGCCCGCGTGCGAATCATGCGTGATAAAAAAACATGAGCTTGTGGCGCCGAGTAAAACGTTTTTAATTTTTTATCAATTTAGCCTAATATTTCGCCTATCTATCGGAAACCAGATATTTCGGCTTAGCGGAAGTCTTGCATATTTTAGACACTACAAGGTTTTGTGCTGAGAAAATATCTTGATTACGCAATAACTTTGAAAATCAGTTTGGTTGTAAATCTCGTTAATTGTCATATTTATTGTTATTATGTTACTTATGGTATAATCCATTTAGCTCTATCGATATTAACACCATTAAAATCTTTGTTAACAATAGTGGCGTGTCATAGCTTTGCGTTCTTAGGCTGGACGGCTTTATGAGGTTGCACGCCAAACGGTAGAGTTTATTCGTGTTCTTTGTGTTCTTGTTTAAGTCCTGAGATGCCTATCGATAGAGCTATGTATCCGCGTCATTATCACAGTGCTATAATATCGTAGTGTAAATAAAAATAATATAGTTAGTGTACTGACAAGCTGAATTCCTAACCAATCATCCGGTGGATATATGCAGCTGATTGTATTTTGAAGTATGAAATATTTGCGCTATTATAAGTTAAAAAATAAATATTTAATTTATATTTCACCTGAGAAATTCTAAATACATTCAAAATTGTCAATTTTTAATCTAGTCTTTCGAAAAAAAAACTGTGGGTGTTTTAACGATTTTAGCCTGCATCGAGGTTTCGAATACGTAACTCTGATGTACTCACTCTCTTACAATTTTTGTATTATTTCGTTAAAAATCCCGTATAGTTAATTCAAACAGTACATGCATTTAGAGGCCTAAACAAATTACTTTACGTGGTTATGGAAATAGACGCTTAATTAAACCTTTTCAGGGATCTACCTAGAAGCATGGACCAGGAATTTAAGGGGACTCACTGTTCCCGACATTTTGACACGGTAGGAGTGGTCTAAATCGGAAGGCTTACAAGAATTATGTTGAACTAGCACTGCGAGTTGGGGCTTAATAGACAGTACGTGCATGGTACGTGAGAGAAAGTTAGGTTAGGCTTAGATCATTATCTTTATAAGTTTAGAAATTAAATGAAATCCAGTAATTCTGATTAAAACTCAGCCATACGCGGCTTACTGGTTATTTTTACTTAACACAATGGTTAATTACCATTACTTAAAATTTTAAAGGCCCAAATTAAAAAATAAAAGGTCAAAACATTAATAAGCCTAATCATTTAAGCAAATTGAACGTGAACGCTCTAGCTTCTCTATGAAACTACGCCGGAAATCGACTTCAGTGACGCCAATTTTGTCCACATTGAATTAACATTATCCGTTAGTTTCCTATTCCCAGTATTAACGCGTGCTTTTTAAAACCCAAACAGTGAGTCCCTTTAGATTCTTGGTCCATGCTAAAAGTAGTTTTACATAGAGCCAGCACATACTTGTAAAATAGTTATATTTTAAAGCGCGTTCTGCTTAATAATTCAACATAGAATAGCTCGATCAATTTCGCACGAGCCTCTTCAAAGCAAAAAATGTGCTCGCACTTTATCAACTTTAGCCTTACAAATAAATCTAACATAAACACGTGACTGTTTTATTCAATGACTCGCGCGGAAGCTCAAAGGAAATGAAAAGAGAGCGGCACTTAATGAAGTTCCTATTCTGTATGTAAGCGTTTAAAAGTTGTAAAGACAACGGTGGTGGAAATTGTTAATTTGGCATATCATAATTTTCTTCTAAAACCTATATTACAATTTATTTTAAGTCAAAATTACCACTTCATAATTATTTATTCTATGTGCTTCCCTTCCAACGAACGCGGTTGAGGTAGGCCAGAATAGTCAAGTGACGTCATCTTTGAAAGGTTCGGGAGAAGAGGATAAACTTTCAGTGCAGTGAGAGTTACACGCAAGGGCGAGGATTGAACATGAAAACTCACCATTGTCTCTTTCACTGAAAAGAATAAGAAAGTTACAAAATAGGATAGAATATGGAATCTCCGAACATATTTTACATTTTCGTGAATAGCGAAAGTTACTTTTAAGCTTATAGAAAAATTTAAATGGTGATATCAAGAATCATTCTTACACATTATCCCTACGTTTCAGCTTCTTTCCAAATGTATAAAATTTTTAATAAACAGATTTTCGCGAAGATAATGTTTCAAACAAATTTGGACAACTCTGAAACCCCAACCTCTAACTCCGAACACATTTGTAACACCTTATTTACGAGGCATAAAAATTAGCATAAGGTTAAGTCAATTCGATGGTGACATGCGCTATTGAAACCATTAAAGCTTTCAGATTATATTCTACAACTTTGAGGCTCTTTTCCAATTTTGTTTTTGATGTCTAAGCTATCAAATAAGCTCTGTGTTGGTTAATTTTTCATTAAGATTTTTATAAAGAAATCTGTTCCAAGTAAGAAATGTGTTGAAAGCGTTTTCCAATAAGTTGAATTTCCACATTTTCATATTTTTCTGGTAAAGCAAAAACATTGAAAATTAAAACAATCCAAATTATTTTTAATCTTCTTATTTAACTATTTTGTCCACCAAAAACCAGAGCTAGATATGAATACAAGTGGTCAAGTTATAGAAATTCAAGTGAGTATGGCAACTTATTTAACATGGCAAAATAGATTGCTTAAAAAATATAATCTTAGACTTTTACGCATTTATTACTAGACCGGCATTAAATGTTATATCCAAAAATTTGGGCTAATGTTTACAAAATGTTTAATTTTTTGTTCCGTTATGTCTGTTATATGCACATACGTTAACAGTTTGAGATTAGACAAAAAAATTACGAAGCTTTTATCTTTCAGATGCAACCAAGAGATTTTAATAGCGTTGCGATAAATAAAATGGATGTTTTTGACGCATCTCGGCATATACTGCGCTACGTTTTTCGATGTCTCTCGTACTTAAGGTTAGATACATAAATTTCTCAATAATTTACATACGACAGAAAAACGATCACAAAAGCTCATTCTAAGTACAACTAAACAGAAATTAACGAATAGGTGTGGAAAAAGTGTACTTCATTCGATTTTTTAACAAAAACGTTGATGATTAATAGTTTGCTGAATCAGTGGTTCGTTTTGCTTGAATAGTCTAGACATATCAATAAACAAGATGTGGCGGACGTTTGAGGTCACGAAATCCCCGCGTTGAATTTAGTTGATCTGGCATATTAAATTTGAATTTAGACAAATCTTCAACCATCCTGTCGTTTACCATAATTAGCCCAATAAGCCTTAAAAACCTAATTGAAATTTTGTTACGAAGTGACGTCAATCACAACGATTGAAAATGACCCCGTCCTTTATTAGGGTACCACGCTCTTACAACAAAAATTACATAATAAATTAAATACCACGTTTTTAAAGTCACAGTACCCACAGCCCCTGTAGCACAAAGAGTCGATTTAGCGTCGAGCTTTAGTCAAATAGTCGCTTTTCGGTCCTGGTCCAAATGCCGACTCTAAAAGTCTTAAACGTTTTTGACATAATTTCGCGTAAGTACGCTTTTGATCCCTTTTAAGGTCGGTATGGTGACCTAATATTTTGGACTACTTGCCGACTCATAAACGACCTTACTAAGCTTAGTATTAATTTATAAGAGTAACGAAATTCAGATAGTAAATAAGAAACAAACTTTCTTATTATGCCCTGTAGCACATTTAATTCGGGCCGACGTCGGACAAAGCCCTCAAATGGCTAGGCTGGCCGACGGTCGGCCGACCTTTGGTCTTTAAGTCGAAATGCCATATTGGGAGTTAAGGTCGGCCGGCCTTTAAAGCTCGACTCTGTTCCGCCTAAAAATGTACCTGTTTCTTACTCCAAAACGACGTTGGGCCACAGTCAGCCCAATTTCAAAACGTGACTCTATAACGACTGTTAATGTGATGGTTAACCGACTCCAAAACTTCGTCGGGCCAACTGCCTAAAATTGCGTATTTCTATTGCGTATCGATTCTGATGCTAGAGGGTTTATACGAAAAACCAAGACACCGGAATCAATTCTACTAGGATTGTCCACCATCTTGGAAAATAGCCGCCAATGTTTACTCGAACCCAACCAACACGTAGAATAAAATATGAGTAGTCGCTATTATTCCACGTTTTTTATCCCTTTTAAAGTCGGTATGGTGACCTAATAGATTGGACCTCTTACCGACCAAATAAGTCTTATCAATGCAACTATTAATTAGAGTCCGAACGCGGACCTTAAATTGTAATAGCTGTCGTGACTTGAAAAAGCCATTGCACATTTATAACACGACTAATGGTCGACTTATATCCAATAGTTTATTTTTAAATTAATCGCGCAGAATGAAAATTAGCGATTTAATAAAACAAATTAAAACAGTTTTTTAAATAATTTCTTTTCTTTGCTCTATTTTGTCGAAAAAGATCAAATATTCAGCTTGAAAATGTTTGCTTTTTCAAAAATCGCTTAACTCAAGTAGGTCATATTCGTGTAATTAAATATGTTAGGGAAATATATAATTAATTCAAATCGAGGGAATGTTTTGCGAGCACTGTTAAAACATTTTCTGCCTCTTAAAATGTTTGGATTAACTCTGAAATTACGATAAATCGTTGATTCATGTTTACAAATTTATAAAAAAATGTTCCCAATACAAACACAGCTAAATATCTTTTAGGAAAACAAATTGGTATATTTTTTTGGTCCGCGTCGGAAATACTATTAAATTGGTCGTCGGTCCAACGTCGTTTCGGAGTCGCTAAACTGTCTACTTGAAGTCGGCTCAGAGTTATTTCAGATTCGGCCAGTAGTCATTTAAGAGTCGGTTATAATACCATATTAAGTAAAATTTTCTAGTCGATCGACGGTCGGCCGACCATTATTCTACTAGGACAATATTTATCGGCCGATTGTCGGCCGCCCCATATGTGGCTAAGACATTTCGACTAAAAAAAGGAAGGTCGGCCAACTGTCGGCCGACCATGCTGATCGACCTTTTTTGTCGACGTCGGCCCGACCTTAAATTGCTACAGGTGATTACTTTTTAAGTTGGCATACAGTCAAACGTTAAAGGTAGGCCGACCGTCGGCCGACCCTTTTTCGGGTAGGACATTTCGACTCAAAATAGTACGGTCGGCCGACCACAGATTTTTAATAATTCGTCGACGTCGGCCCGACTTTGAAACAATTCATTTGTGCTGCAGGGGAAGAAGCAAACGTTTAATCACCCTGTACATTGGAATTGAGAAACATACAATAACAAACCGGGGATCAATTTTAAGTAAAACCAGCCTGTTCTCAAGAATCCAGTGCCATAAGCACAATCTCAATCAACATGCCATTAATCCATTGAAAAGCTGATTACTACACCTTCTCAGTAACATATTACAATAAAAGCTCCAGATGTATCACCCCATTTAAGCTATTCGGCTTTAAATAATAGTTGAAATACGCATCAACCGCCAGAACTCGTGAAATGACGTTAGAGATATAGGATTGATACATCACAAAACCAGAGCTGCCCTTACTTGCAACATTTTGCGATGCCAATAGTGAAAGATTTGGAGAGCTTCAATTTGAAATATTGTATCGATGGATGTTTCATACAATATTTTCCCTATGAGATTGTTCCAAACCTGAAGTAAAATGGGTTGCTATTAAGAACGACCCCAATAAGGTAATAATAAATCCTTTATTCACTTACCGAAATCTTTACTTAAGCAATATCAAAAATTTAACCTTTTTACACTGTCTTTCTCGAGCTTATGACAGTTTTCAATTATTACCAATAATTTCACACCAACGACGGAAGCATATACCGCATCACAGCTAAAAGTTTATTGCGTCTATTACTTGGCCTATTGAAAAAAGCGAATTTTGCGCTTAATTTTAATCTTTGTTTCCAAATGTCTTTTGAACATCAGCGGACGAGTATCGGCGGACGTTTGCTTTTGCCATCTTCCTCCTTAAAGATTTGTTCCAGATTTCAGACTTTATCCAATTTTTATTTCCAATTGTGCTCCGGTATAGTTCAAAATTCCCAGTGGAAGTGAATGTTGCAATTTTATAAATATGCAAAAGTCGCACATATTGAATCATTTTTTATTGTTCGAAAATGTTTATTTGATAAAGATTTTATTATGTTACAAGTGGAAACTCGATTATGGACTAAATATAATATTTATTTTCAGAATAACAAACTCGACCTCCAAAGAAGTTAGTAAATTATATATTATACATATTTAATATTAAATGATAAACTCAAGTAAAAATGCGGATTTGCCGACAAACTGACTGCCACGATTTACTATGCATAGAATATATCAGTACAAGCGCCTTCGTTGATGTCTCAAGAGTTAAAAACTGAATATGAGAAAGCGCATTTAACGCAGCCATGGTTTTCCTACGGCAGCCGTCTCTACAGCTGCTTAGACGGAAAAGGAGAGAACCATCGGGTTCTTATGCCCAAAGAAGCCCTAGGAACCACCAACTGGGCGATACTGCTGGCGTCCCTGTTAATATTATCACTTCTTACGGCCGGGGCTTTCCATCGAGGACACAGAGCTCTCATGAAGAGAATCTGGGACATCTGTTTCTTCTATTTCTCTTGTCTCGTCCAGAACCGTAAGTAATATTTCCGAAGTCGCGATAGATTTCGAATCCAATTTATTTGGTTATGTAGAAAATGACATTTATTAAAAAACATTTCGTATCGACTAATTTGAATACTTTAATATTTTATAACAGTACATATTAATAACCCTAACGGTTAACTATTCGTCAAATAAAATAAAATAAGAAAAATAGAAATATAATATGTTGCTCTTAGGTCACAAGACACAAAAATCTAAATTCCTCGTGATTGAAGCGCGTGCTCGTAGACTTGTAAAGGTAAGAGATTGTGACGTAAGAGCCACATTTAAACAATAAGGCCACGTTACTTTATAAAAAAAACTATTAATGGGTCAGTGTCAACTCGTCGCTGGGCATGTGGTCGCCGGTCATGTGGTCGCCGGTCATGTGGTCGCCGGACTAACTGTCGTCTAGGATAAGTGGTCGCCGGACTATTGGTCGCCGGACTACTGGTACCCTAAGAAAATTCGTAAGTCGGACTAGTCGTCGCGTATAAAAAATATTACTTTTACACTCACTAAAAGACACACTGATATCAAAGTATAGCTTAAAATTAACAAAATTATTAAAAAAGACACTGTCTTATAAATGAAGCTTAAATTCAACGCATTAATCTGCCATATTAACTAAATAAATTTTTAACTAATTAACATAAGATAAATAATTTATAGATTCTGGTCCTTTCGTACTAAGAAACCGGTTTGAACTCAAATCATGTAATTTTTTAATAGTCGAACAGACTAACTAATAAAGCTTCTTCACCTTACAATTTAATTAATTCAACATCGAGGTAACAAACATATTCTTCGATAATTAATTTAGCCATAAAACTAGAAAACATTTATAAAACCAAATAAATTAAGCTTTATAGCTAGCGACGACTTTTGAATGAAAAACTATTAATAAGCGACGACTTGTCCATCTTATGAACTTTCTTAGGGTACCAGATGTCCGGCGACAACTTGTCCCAGACGACCACTAGGCCGGCGACGACAAGGCCGGCGACCACTCGACCGGCGACCACTTGCCCAGCGACCAGTTGGCATGATCCCACTATTGATACCAGTATTAAATCTTTTTATTTATTTGACAATTATTTAAGAATTTATTAATTAGAAATTAATAACATTGTTTTCCCCAATTTAATTTTTTCAAACTATCACTTTTAAGAACAGTTTTCTGACAAAATTACTAATGCCTCCTACTGAAAATTTCTTTTGAAGACCCCATATTTTATTGAAAAGTTGGTATTTTGCTATCGAACCAACGTTTCTTGTAGGTTTGGGAGTAGGGTCTAAAGGTTTATCATTGACACTTTTCAACCCACACCTATGAGTAAAAAAAATGTCAGTATTCTATAGTAAATGGTTATTGAGAAAAATTCCCGGATCGCGCAATCTGCAACAACCTGTATTTTTCTAAAGGCCCAAGCTAAAAGGTCGTCAGGTAAAAATTGAACCGCCGTGCGAAGAAGAACGAATCATTTTTTCAAAATACCTTCTCACATATTGGGCAAGATAGTTAACTACCCGATTTACCGAGATATCTGTATATCTCCAATCATTACGAGATTTTCTACATTGAAATCGTGAACCCTAGACGAGCGAAACCGGTCCATTCTTGAAATCTTAGGAAAATTCTATTTTAAGTGATTTTAAATCAGTAAGACAGTTCTAGGAGCTCCACCTTTCTATTTATCAGCTGTCGAAGGATATAAATGCCATTCGTCGTCGTGGAGATTTCTCCTCTCTGGTTGGTTTCTGGGAGGTGGCTTTCTACTGCACCAGTTCTACCTGTGTAACATGAAAGGAGAATTAGCCACAGCGAAAATTGAATTCATCAATACCATCCCGCAACTTTTGTCCAGTACCGATGCTAAACGTATCTATATATTTTCCTCATTGTATAAAACCATGGAGGTAAGTTATTAACACGTAGAAAATGGAATAGATTTTGAAATTCACTAGAATCAAGTGTGCGTGTGTCCTGAAACCTAATTATGCGCACCAAATTTTGGAAAACTACAATTAAAATGTCCCAAGAGAGTAACATATTAGCAGTATAAGTATGAGGATGATGTAAGTTACAACAGAAGTACAAGTATAGCAGCGTTCAAAAAAATTTAGTTATTTTTAAACCCAGCCCTTAGATAATAATTAAAGCAACGTTTTTAGCTTGCGCTGAAGTGCTTGTTGAGTTAATACCGGTTAAAAGAAAATGTTAAAATATAAATGATGATATGACTCACTATGTCTCACATATTAATCATCAAATTTTTAAATATTTTATTTAATATAACTTTAACAACTAAAATGACTAAATTAACACCTTTTAATTTCGTCCATACAGAACGCAACTTATTTTCCAGAAATGAAACAATTGCTTAAAAGAGGGCTAAGTAGTGAAAACTTCAAGAACGGTATTCCGATGAATAGGAAGACGGTCTTCTTTACATCATCGTATGGTTACCGTGTTATGCTTCAGAATGTCCTCGGAAAACGTTGCAAGGATATTTACGTGGGAAAAGAGCAGTATTTCCAGAAGTCAGATTTTGTAGCACTCTCTGTCCTTTTGCCGTCATCGTTCAAGGAGATGGTCGATAATCGGTGAGTGAACAGTGGAGAACGATCGAGTTCAACGAGATACGTTACTTTGAACGGAGATTAAAAATATACGGGCAAGCAAAAAGTTATGATTCTTAGATGTTACTGGAAAAGTAATGTAATCTGAAAAATTTCCAAAATTGCAAGTCATCATCAAGTAATTTATTTCCTTTTAAGGTCTATTTATCGTAGTTAAATAAACGTCTTTTCAGATGTGAAAGTAGCTTATTTGGTAGAGTTCAATGGCTTAAGTTGGTCCAGGTACAGGTTACTTATTCTAATGGTTTATATTTCTCACTTATACCAAAACAAATTAGGCCAGCTTCAAAGAAATCAATGAAATATTTGTGAATTTTTTAAATTTTACTAAATTTAATAATTGCTTGCTAAGATACTGCTATAGTGTTTCTATAATCACACATTTTACACAACCACATTTAAAGATATAAGATTATCTTAAAAAGGTGCTAGTTTTTTATGGTTAAATTGTTCAAACTCTGTACAATCATTCCTAATAAAGCACAAACTATCTAGAGATAACGCATCTTAAGCCAACTTTAGCCAAGTTAGCAAACAGAGTGAAGAGTGTATGATGTTTTCTATTATAATGAAGATAATAATAACATAAATGGTATTACTCTAAAGTACCCAAGTTCGAACGGGTTCTATGGGGGCCATGCGTGTCCGCGTGCCAAACTCTTTCTCTCTAGAATAGTATTATGTCAACCTGCTAATAAAATGAATGCTCACTACTGCTGCGGTAAGCTTACGCCTTAGTGCTAGGTTGCAAGAAAGCCGAAGGAAAAAAAAGAACGAACGTCTCTCGAATTTCCTCTCGATTCGCGATCGATTCCCGAGGCTCGGCTCGATTCCCGGAGAAGGGGTTAGTTTTGAAACTTCTTTTCCCCAAAAATTGCAGCCATTACGGACAGAGTGTAATTAGCAGACCGCTCGTGGTAGACGCTTCATTTTGTTCTGTCACATGGTTTTGTCAATTAGTTTGCCTTGATTAAAATTTTATAATTATGGACGGGAGTAGTAAGTGTCCAAAACAAACTCAGTGAAATTCACTAGCTGAAAAAGTTATAGTTAGTAGGCGTTGTTTTGATAAATCGACTGAAGCGTCAATAAAGGTTAAATCGTTTAAAAAATGAACTCAAATTGATGGTGATAGCAAGGGTCGAACTGGCTTCGTTTACTACTTCAGATATAAAATTACAACTTGTTATTAGAACCAAAGGGGACTCAAACCTTAAATGTAAAGTTTGCTGAACCACGGCTAGGTGAAAGTAAGCATCATTTTAAATTTATCCTTCATTTACAACTTCAATAAAATTCTATGCCTTGTTATTAGAACAAAACGGAACTCAAACCCTAAAAAGGCCTAAATGTAAAGATTGGTGAGCCCAAGATTCTTGGTATTAAGTACCATCACCATGTTTCTCATTTGTTCTCTTAGTTAAAAAATTTCATTATGAAATTACTCTTTTTTATTAGAACGTAAGGGAACGCAAACCTCAAATGTTAAATTTGCTGACCTAAATCTTTGTGCAAGTATGGATATAATTATTTTTAATTTACAACTTTAATTATAAAATGACTTTTTAGTAGAACATAGGGAAAGTCAAACCGTTTCTTTTGAATGTGAATCAATTCTGATGGTACATGCACTCATTCAAACTGATTTGTACGATATTTTCGAAACGCAAAGAGAAAGTGATGAACTGACTAGCCTAATAAATATCATCAACACTCCAACAGTATTTTTTTCCATTATTGTGGAGAAATGTATTCGTCGAAACCTTGATTTAAGGGTAAACATTTTTAGCATTTTTTTAAATGGATTAATGATTTAATTTCTTTTTAGTTTTTCACCACTATCAGTGGGGCAAGAATTGTCACTACTTTAAAAAAAAGCTAACTTTGGTTTAATTGATCATTACATGCATCCAGTTAATGTAGTTTTTTATGAAAACGGGAAAGCAAATTTGCACGTAATATTTCAACCAATTCGTGTATTAGATTTATCATCGTCTACAAATTCAGATTGTTTAACTGGGCTAGATAAATTACTAGATACTGATACATTTTGACGAACAATTTTTTACGAGGGTACAATCTTTGTTATGTCCAGTTTGGTATCTTCGTGACTCCAATTTTCCGACAAGAATTGTTAAGTGTGAACATTGCACTTAATCGACTGGTACCATCAGGAAGAGCCTAAAGATAAAGATGAAAGAAACCCCAACAAGGAAAGCTGTGTTGCAAACCAAACAGCAGATGCACGATTGCTAATATCAATCCCAAAACCAAAACGTTGCGTGTACAAAGATTAAGAAAGTTCTGTCATGCTTTATCGAGTTATAAACTTGAATCACAATTGGCCCACCGAAACCTTTTGTTAGAAGATTCCCAATCAGAAGAAATGAAACTTATTACCCCGATAATTAACCAAGACTATCGCGAAGAACTTGATAAGGCTATAGAGGAAGCGGGTAAAAACAGCAAAGCCTTGAAACAAGTTTGGGAAAACAACTTGAACCGAAAGAATGTTGCTAGTGATAAAGCTCAGTTTTATCAAACCAGCTCGAGTCTCAAAATTCCGCCAGTAAAGGCCAAAGATGGAATTCAATCACTCTCCGTATTGCATTGGCAGTCCGTCAGCGTACAAAGCTTTGAAGTCGTTTAAGATTTTGAAATTGCCATGCACAAACACCTTGAAGAATAGATCTAAACACCTAAATAATCAGCCAGGCAAAGACCAAAATTATTTAAACGAACAGCAAGAACAATTTAAGTTATATCAAGAAAAGGTTCGTGCCAAGAATAAACCAATTCCAAAAGGTGATGGCGTTCTAATTTATGACGAGGTAAAGGTAATCGAGAAAGTAATGTGGAATTCCAAGGATTTGCAATGGACAAAGAGGAAAATCCATTTCTAAGTGACCTATTAACTGAAACTAAAGCACCAAGCCCAACTTCTTATGTACTTCAAATTATGTGGAGAGACCTAACATCAGGCTTTGATCTCATTGGGCTTTATTTTACTCTTGATTGTTCAGCGAAACAAAATCCTAATCGGTTGCATTATGGAAACAGTAAGAGTTTTGAATGCATTTGGATGCGATGGTGCTTCCACAAATCTAGCCACCATTATAGCAACAATGTTTCAAAAGGGCTCCTTTGGAAGTGACATCGGAGAATTGATTTGATTTGATTTGATTTGGTTATAGCAAAGAACTAGACATGCCAAAACATCGAGAAAGCACTAAAAAGCCTGTAACCAAATTTTTGTGAAGTGATTGAAACTATTGACACAAAGCAATTTTATTTTTATTTTAATTTCTCGAGTTAATTAATTATTTCTGGTGATTGGTCTGAGTCTTGGGTTTTCCATTTGGACCTTAGAAATCTGGCAAAGTCTTTGTAATGTACCACCACTTATCCGAATTAAGGAGTTAAGGCTTTCTGCAGCTAGATGTTTTTTCTTAGGCTGAACTTCTTTCTTTTTTGATAAAACTAGCTGGCAATCTTGAAAGAACCTTTAAATTAAATAATAATAATAAAAGATCCCTGACAGCAGTTATAGTATAAGTCATAAGAGTAATGGTTATTATTATACAATAACTTACTTAAATGTAGCACTAACATAGAAATTAAAAATTTGTTTCTGGTCATTTTCAGGTCCCAGGAGTGTGTATGCTTCTATAAACCTATCTTTTAGATTAGCCTGAGCGACTAACCTAATGTATGCCAACAAACACTTGTTCTTTGAGGTCAAATTTAACAATTCTTTTATGTGATTGTCGAGATTTTCAAACTCCAAGATTTTAGAATTTATTTCATTTCGATAACTGTTATTTAAAATACGTATTTCCAGATTGGTTTTATCTTTTACATCTTTAATTAGTTTAGACAATAACTTTAAAGATTCATCCATGAGTAGATTATTAAATACTATAAAAACGCGCACCGTTATTTCCCGTTTGGAACACGAGTTGGCGTCACTAGTAGAAATAAAATTCAAATCTTTAGCTCTTCGATTGTCTCGAGGATATTTCGCGCTCGCAACGGCACCCTGAATCTCTTCTCGCGCGGACGTCACGAAAAGTGGGAAGAACACGTCCCAGAGAACTGCGCGTCTTGGGTACTTAGAGTATTACCACTTATGATAACAATTATAGCTGGGCTAATACCTAAGGCACCAAGGAATTAATTCAGGGGTTACAATGCGTAGGAAGGTGGTGATAAGTCTTCATGCCACGCGAGCCAACAGCTCCCTACACTAACTATTAACGTTAACCTCAACAAGTTTTTATGAAAGGGGAAGCAGAATAGCTCGGGGAAAACCCCGTATACCAGGGGAGATATCTTGCAAACTCAACGCAGGAGTTGTTTCGACTTTTTACCTCAGTGCCACAAGCCGGGATCCAATCCGGCTCCTCTTGCAGCGAGGTGAAAGTGCTAACCACTCCGCCACCCCACTTAAAATGCCATTTTCAAGATAGATACCTTTCAAATTTATTTAATCATTAAAAGAATAAAGGCATGATAAACATTATAGTAAATTTGCTCAATGCGCGACGCTCAGATGAAAAAAATAGACGTAAATTAGCCCTATCTCTAGCCGGCTTATCAGAC
The DNA here is from genome assembly GCF_980474605.1 of Leiobunum rupestre. Lineage (NCBI taxonomy): Eukaryota > Metazoa > Arthropoda > Arachnida > Opiliones > Sclerosomatidae > Leiobunum > Leiobunum rupestre. The sequence continues at coordinate 965,055 of NC_143394.1, forward strand.
GATGGCTAAGGCTTAGTCACCGCTCAGTAAACGGAAAAACGTATAATTTGAAATATTGTGTGGAAACTTAAAATGTTTCGAGTCGGTTCCCACATTCTGCGCCTAATGTTTACCTGACCAGTTGATGTCGGCGCTATAAAAATAATTTTTACACGTTTGGTTATATTTTGCGTCAATTTAAATTTTAGCGCACTTGACCCGAAGAAATGGCGGATAGATTAGCCGATTATTAGCGATATCAGAAACGTCAGCAATCGCCGAACATGAAAAGATGGATCAGAAGGGCGAGGCCATAACCACCTGAACCGTTTTTCGCAATTTTGAGATTCCCGGAATTTAAGCTAATACAATTTAGTTATCACACTGACCGGCTGGTGGAGTTATTCCGACCTTTTCCAAAATAACCAGTGGTGTAGTCGGGCCACGGCGCCGCACCGGTCCTTTTTTCAAAGGCAGGGCGCTGCCCCGCCTTGGTTTTTCCGTTTATCCAGGGCGCCGCCCTGCCTCTTTATTTAATCTTGCTATAGTGGCCTGCTTCTATTTCGTAAATCATTGGCACTGCGACCTGTGTACTAGATCGTATAAAATTCTTGTTTACTAACAATATTGATTTTAAGTTCCTTTTATTCATTTACTAATTAATCTTCACGTTCCCTACTTTACTTCCAGCCGACATATAAACCCCGTCACTCTAGTGTGCTTAAGCGTCTGGTTACAATAACAGCTGTTCCTAGACTGACTCTAGTCAACTCTGTAGAATTCGATGACAAAGGAATGCTGAGTATTAGCCTAGCCTCGCAGTCTCGGTGTGTGAATTTATCATGAGTTTTCAAATCATTACCTAGGTACGGCCAACATCAATCACGATAAACATCGAAGTTGGACGTACATTTATAGCGGCCGGTACATTCAACGTATTTTACCGTACCCAGGTAGCACCCCGGTTCATTTTATTAGGACTACACCACTGAAAATAACACGTGATTGTCTTAATTGAAATGGTCTCGATTTTTGCTCGGCATCGGCAACTTGCCCACTTGAACTAACTAAAGTTTGAAATGCATACTACCACTTTTGTATCCAGCTATTACTTAACGTTTCAGATAGTCAGTAACTTGTCCATGATATTTATGATCACGAATCTTGATATTTCAGAGTCTTGCGATATGTGGAGACAGGACAGAAACGACCAAACGATATCAAAAATGAGTTTCTTATACCGGAAGTGCGGTCCATGGAGAAATCGCGAATTCCCCCCAAGAAGACCTCTTTTGATTTTTTGTCACGTATTTTCCAAACGTGGTGTCACGGAATTCTTTTTTGCTTAACGTTTATTGCACTCGAAATTGCCTCCCAAAAGATCTTGGTCTCCAAACACAAACGTCAGCTGAAACGAAACAAGACCAGACCATTTTTGCAAGCGTAATGCATCTAACTATGCATTGTCCACGAAGAAAAGGATCAAAATTTACCATTAACGTAACATTAAAGAAAAATTAAACCTTTTTAGAACCAGGTCAAAGTATATATTAATATTTTAGTTTTGAAAAATGTTGCATTATACCAACGACTAATTATTAACATTGTTTAAATGAATGTAAAAAAAATATTTGTAGAGTTAAAGTGCAATAAAATAAATAAATTATTTTTAAGAGGTGTAAGATGAAGTTGGTTAGGGTATCAGAAATAATGTTTCATAATTTACCACTTACCGCTAGAGTGCGCTGTAATTTGTAATTGTATACATGACAGCTAGGAGGGGGTCAGAAGAGAAGGACTCTTTTGCTCGGTCCCAGTCTTAATAACACGTCTCCCCTTAACCTGTAACTTTACTGTTAATAAATGATATTTAGGTCAATGGCATTCCTCATTCAACGTTAATAAATAAGCATAGTGAACCCCCAAACAAAGTAGCGAAGGAGCCGGGAGTATGCGCGTACTCCTGTTATCCCAAGCGTTCGGGAGGCAGAGTTTGTGGATGGCCGTTTGAGGAAGACCACCAATCCCCCCGTTGGCGTGGCCGTTACACATATCTCGCCCTGATTAATCAAATGGACGAGAGGACTGAATTGTCCCACACGTCACAATCGACTAAAAAAAAAGTGGCGAAGGAGATACGGAGAAAATGAATTTTAATCAAATAAATTGGCGATCAAAAATATCAAAATCGAGTCTAACAACGGCTTCTCCCACCAAAACAAAGACAACAAAGAGGAACAGAAAGGAAGGTTAGACGCCACGGGAACAAAGTCGTTAGATAAGTATTCAAAAGAAACCGTAAAAATTATATTATACGTGGCCTAAAGATAATAAATGAAGGGAACAAAACTAATAAACAGCGAATAAACCTGGTTAACCTGGATAAGTCAGGGATTTACAAATTGGGGGAAAAGTCAAGTTATTTTACTATATTCCCAATATAGTTGGCGATAAATTAAGTATTATATCTGGCACCTTTTCCAGAGGGACGATGCTGTTATCGCAAATTTTATTATATTTTATATTTAAAAAAATATATTTCACTTTGTACTTTTCCCTATGAAAACAGGAAAATTACGAAGAATATTACTAAAATGATTAGGGATATTAGCCACAAATTGGTCGGGGATAACCTCGATAAGTCGGGGATTTGAAATCCGAAAATTTCGTACGAGCCCTGCATCTCAACAACAACATTGTAATACAACGAGAAACAAGAAGTAACCATAATAAGAAATTAAAATTTTAGAGGAAAAAACAAAACAACACGGAGGAAACATTTAACAATAATCGAAGTTAAAAGACAACAAGGAACATTCAGAGTAAAAACAAAGTAAACAATGTCCATCGTTCCGTAATATCCACCATTTGAAGAAGGAGGTGAAAACTGGATGAGTTATACAGAGCGTCTTGATCAGCATTTTTCGGCCAACGATTTTGTAAAGGTTCCAGACGAAAATTAAAACGCAAATACCATCAATGCTACAGTGAAAATAAAGAAAAGAGCACATCTGCTGATGTTCATAGGTCTGACCACATTTGGACTTTTACGCAACTTAGTGTCTTTTGTAAAACCTCAGAATAAATAATATCGGATTTTTATCAACCAATACCAAACGAAATAGTAGAGCGTCAAAAGTTTAACAGCCGAAATAGGGAAAAGGGGAAACCTGTTGCAATGTACGTTTCTCAACTAAGAAAGTTGGTAGAATTTTGTAATTACACCGATCTTGACACTTTAGGAGATCGCCTACTACATGGAATCAACAATGAAGCCATATTGGAGATATTTCTATTTAAAAAAACCTTACGCTTCAGCAAGCAATAGACATTGCTCTATGGAGAACGCAGAGAAAGCAGTTAGAGAGTTAGAGGCACGTCAAATTATGCTGATAACACAGTCAACAAGATATCCAACTACAAGAGAAGATAAATTAGACGAGACAATCAACAGAAAGCACAGCGCAGAAAAGGCCGTAACCATCGCAGTGACAGAGGAAAAACAGACAAACCTCACTACGATACAAGACAATCGTTCATGCCAAATAGTCATCAAAATCAAAATTCCAGGAACAGAAACTCAGCGAATATGAAGCAGTGAAAACAGACCAATTCAACAAAGTCAACAAAGATTTAACAATTTTAGTCAGAATAAAAAAAGGCATAATACCGATCTATACAAAAACTACAATCGTTTTCACATTAGCGCTAGTAATATTAGAAGTTTTGGTAACAATAATAAACAAGGATCAAGCAGAACAAATAATATTCAATCGGATTCAGAAAATCAGTTTAATTCTGAAGAAGAATATGATCTTTTTCACATAGTAAAAGTACCACAAGTTAAAAACCACAGAGGATTAATTAACTCTATAAACACTAGGGGAAACGATCATATTTTGCACCATTAACGGTGTACCAGCAACTTTTGAGCTTGACAATAGGTCAGCACATACGTTGATTTCAGAAGACAAGAACAAAAACTAACAGCCATTCGAGATGCACCAGGACCATATTGACCACTCCCATCGCAAGCTGACCATTTTGGACCATATTAATCACTCCCATCGCAAACTGACCATTTAGGACCAAATTGACCGCTCCCATCGCAAAAAAACATCTTATACCATATTGACCACTCCCATCGCAAGCTGACCATTTTGGACCATATTGACCACTCCCATCGCAAACTGACCTTTAGGACCATATTGACCGCTCCCATCGCAAAAAAAAACATTTTATACCATATTGACCACTCCCATCTCAAGATGACCATTTTGGACCATATTGACAACTCCCATCGCAAACTGATCATTTTGGACCATATTGACCGCTCCCATCGCAAACCGACCATTTTATACCATATTGACCACTCCCATCTAGTGTTCGTACTATACTCCGGCCTCACCGCTCACCTAACCTCGCGTAGTCTGAAGCTTCAAGTCATGCAACAATAAAAGTATAACTTATCTCTTCAACTTTATAAATGTTTCGTGGTATTATTGGTGTAAAAAGAGTAACGGCTTCGTCTATGGCCTAAATTCCACAAGCACGTAATAATGCTTTTCCTTACACGTCATAAAACCTTTGTATGAGCCAAAGTTGAAATTCACGTTGTTGCGCACGATTGTGCAAACTGACGTCGTAAGCATAATAGCGAAAAATTTGCGCACGGAGAGATTTTTTTTCACTCTCTTTACCCAAGGTTTCTTTATTAACAGGATGACTACCTACGGTATAACCTGTATTAGGAAAGCGGGGGCAGCTGCCTGGGGATTTAGGTGGACTATGAGGTCAAATTCTAGTCTCTTCAAAATGGCACTTTACGCTTACGAAAATATGTAGTCGCTTAGTATTTTGTAGACGAGATTTAGTTTTAATTATCATAGATATTATTTTATTTTATTTTTTCTTAATATGGGTAATAGTAAACGTTTTGTTTATTCATCGTGCCTAAACAATGAAGAAAATTGTGATAAGGACCAGGTAGTTTTCATTACATTACCAAGGCCTAAGAAAGATTTGGTCAAGTGTAAAAAATGGGTGGCCGCTTGTGGAAGAATCGATTTGGATTTATTTAGTAATGTAGAAAAACGGACGATGTATATTTGATCTTTACATTTTGTGGGAGGAAAAGGGCCAACGAAAAACCACCCAGACCCAATAGAATTTAAAGAGACACTCTAAAGCTGATGGTACGTAATAGTTTTTGTGTCGATTTGTGTCTTCCCAAACATAATTATTTTGGTGATTGTAAGGGCCGTCTCTTGCAAACGAGGATTCATCCGAGAATAGCATGTTGCCGAGGAATTGTGGGTCGTTGTGCAGCCAGTTGCAGCGTCTCTTTCTCGTAAACCGTGGTGAAGCGTTGCTCTGTAAGGATGGTACTTATGCCTATGTAAAATTTCCCAAATGCGAGTTTTACTGCAAGCCAAATTGCATTAAACACTAGATTAACAAATTTCCGACTTTCATAAAGTTACACTACTCTCCCAATGGAATTCAAAAAAAGTTATTTTAGCTTGCCCAACTTGTCACTTTTTCAAGTCGTATTTTTTCAGTGAAAAATACGTCTATTTTTTCGAGCTAACGCTATTTGTACGTTTTCGGTGACGCTCTACAATTTTCTCATTGAGTAAATTTCTTATAGCACCTAGCGGTTAAAATTTAAATTTTTCAAAAAACGTGAAACTATTGTTCGATTTAGATACAATTTTTTGTAGAAAGTGTCCCCCGGCACGTATAATGTACAGTACAAATTTTAATTTTCTAGAAAAAAAAAACACTTTTTCGAGCAAATAAAAACACCCTGTATAATGATTAACTAATTAATGCCATCGTATGTAACATAATTACTCCTAAGTATGCCTCTGTATAATATTTCCATTGAAAAAAATTCAATGAGACCTTTTTTCACGCGGAATATACATTGAGCGGACCCAAAAATGCAAAAATGCTTATAATCCTTGCGCTATTGAAAAGGTTACCATGGAAAAGAAATCACGTGATCGCGAAGCACGAGCTAAACTTGACACGGGCAAAGCCAGAAACGCGCGAGGAATTCTCACTAACTTCCGTTTCCCATCAGTAAAGTTGATGACGCGTATTTCGTCACGGAGTTGTAAGTGACGTAATTTACGTCATATCCCGTGAACAAGGTTTCATTAACGAAAATGCTTTTATGGCATACTTATGAGTTATTATGTTACATATGATGCCATCTATAAAATAAATTTACTTAATAACAAATTAGGTGGGCTGACGCCAACTTGATGCTCACCGGAGCCCCTCCGCGACCTGCTAGTTGGTACCATAGACATTCAGATTCTTCTATTTTTTTTTAATACAATGATACCAGATATTATGTCCTACCTTAATAATTCATATTTTCGAAATAAGCAGTTTTTAATAAAATTCAATTCAATGGGGTCTACTACATTATCCAACTGACGGTGAAATACAAGTCATATTTATATAAAACATTTATACACGATAGATAATACCCTAACTAACATACTTGATGGTTAAAATAATTAATTTAAATTGATTAATGTATTTAAAAAAATAAATAAAATATTGCTACCGACGAACAAGTACCATCAGAATTATAATTCCGCGCATTTTTCTTCTACATGTTATTATCAAAATGCAAACGGGGTTACATAACTACACGGGCTAAATGGTAAATACAGAAACACAAGGTAATAAAATATTTTTTATCTTCACTCACTGAGACGCTAACTCAGTCTTTGCAAATATGTACACCGGACCCAGGAAAACAAAATTCTTATTTGGAATCTTGGATAATACTAATACAGATGCATTTATATTTTATTTATATTTTACTCCGTAACTTAATTTTATGAGATAAATTTTGTAGGATACATTTTTATATTTTTTAAATTAAATTTAATGGTAAATCCGCCACTGAAATAAGGCGAAGCGTCTACAGCTGACATCGGCAATTCGCCCAAACAACTACCTCAGTACCTCTATAAATATATTGAATACCGCCAAACGGGTGGCGGGAACAAAATGGTAACACGAAATGTTTTGACTATACTAAAGTATAATAGATGATGCCAGACTACCATTATTTCAAAATGTTTTCCGAGTTAAATGTATTTACTGAACTGTGAGTTTTAATAAATAATTTTTTTTTTCAAAATACGTGACTTAAGTATATTTAGTATAGTCAAAACATTCATGTAGCCTTTTTGTTCCCGCCACCAGGCCTGCGGTATTCAATATATTTATGGAGGTAATCGTTTTGGCGAATTGCCGATGTCAGTAGACCCTTCAAAGGAGTATATTATTATAAATATTATATATTTATACTGATATAGTTATTTTTTATTTAGTTTTAGTTCCATTGTATCATTATCACATTTTTTTAGTTTTTCCTAATGAATAAAATTTCGATGGTGCCCCTAATTTCAATATTTCTTGATGCCCTAAGCAATTGCTTTTTATGCCTAATGGTTAATCCAGTGCTGTCCAAAACCATTGGGGACTCAACCGATTTTAATTCCGATAGAAAACGGTTCCACGATGAAAAACGTTTAAGATATTTTAGTCCACGCAAATGTATGTTTGTATACTTTTTTTATTCCCAAGTATGCTTCTTCGAAAAGCCCCTAAACACGTTAAGATTATTCAAGTAATCTTTAAAGTTAGGTTGGTCTTGGATTAAGAATTTGCTACTCGATATAGCACTCCTACCTTCAGCAAGGCAACCTCGAATACATCTCAAAAAGGAGTAAAAAATTTAGAATTAGACGCGATGCCATGAGAACGGTGTACCAAGCTTTTTCTCTATAAGTTTGGCGCATGCACGTATCACACGAGTATGGAATGGGCTTTTAAATAGTAACGGTTGTCGAATTGATGGCGGAAATTTAGGTTCTAAGAACATTTAATGAGTGAACTAATATTTTTTTATAACGTAAGAAATAAATAGTTGGTTAAGTGTAAGCTATAAAGTCGATAAAATAAATAGCATTTAAAATGGGAAAAATTAAGCATTGCTGTTGTCTCACTATAGCGCGGAGAACCGGTAGATGGCGCGGCCCACCCATCCGAACTTTGTAAATCAAGAAAATGCTGTAGTGCTATATCCAGTAGCAAATTCTAATATAGCCCTAATCTTGTAAGTTAACATTGGCTGGGAACCAAATAAACCCTAATACAAGTAAATTAAACTTAATTTTTAATTATTAAAATAATCAATAATGAGTAAATATTTAGAACAGCACGTGAAAAACAAGTTGAAACGCATTACGAATCGAGTCGAGTTCCACGCGACGGCTTGTTGGTATGCGATTAGCCAAGTTCGCTTCTATCTTAACTAACTGGTCTGCTAGGTATGCGAAGTATGCTGGTATGCTTTTTAGTAGCTCCCTAAAATTCAAAGCTGGGTTTTATTACAGTAGAAAGCTATAACAAACAATGCGATATTCTGCTTTTCCTGCACAAGTAGTTTTCAAAAATTGTTTCTTATTGCACTTCAGACTTAAGTCATTGTTTTTATGTTTTATAAGATATTTTCACACGTAAAGTAAAGTGGAATACACGAATTTAATAAGTGTATAAATTATAGTTCGTAGCTAGAACAGCTGCCTCGATTAAATTAGGTATGTGTTATTGTGTTTACGTTTCTAGGCCTACCTTGAAAAAATTACTAAAGCTTTAGGTAAAGCAGGGTACATGAAAATGTAAAATGTGTCTGAACTAAACTCACTTTGTCATTTGAAGTTTTTTGAAAACTACATTTTGTATCTTTCGTGCGGCAAGGTATATAATTATTAAAGGGATATGCAAGTGATGTTGCATGGGCGTTGCGTCATGATTTTATGAATTCGTAAATTTGTAGTCATAGTTTTAACAAGAGTGTATTTATTTATACTCAGGGGGAATGAATATGTCGATATTATTTTTAGCGTTTCTCCAATTCCACCCGTTGGGGCCCCCGGTATGCTCCTCCGCTTATATAAAATCAAATAATACTGCAATCTCATTGGTTCTTTAAAATTACGTTTTTCGACGCGATTAACGCTGTTGCGAGGACGCAAAAAATAAGACCGCCTCCTTTCTCCCCCCCCCCCCCCCGTAGCGTGACGGGGTTAGGGCCTCAACGTGTCCGTTGATAGTCTCAACATATTCATTCTCCCTGAGTATAAATAAATACATTCTTGGTTTTAACCAAATTACCTAAAATCTGTACCGTTTTGAATTTAGTAATAGTCTGAACTTGTTTAAGTTGACCTTTCTGGGTGCGTTTTAAAAACACGAAGGGTGGGGGCCCCCTTTTTCGCGTTAAACCCTGGGCCCCAAGTCCATTCGCTACGCTACTGCTGTCTGGTAAACCCCGTGTACGCTACGCCACTGTCGAGTTTCCAATTGGTACTCTTTGTTTAGACGTAGAATAGTGTCAAACGGAATAACATAACGGTGGTTTGATAAACCGGGGTGAGGGATTTATAGGTTAGGTTCGTTAAACTCTGCGTTAACATCTGCTTCCGGATCATTGCTTTTCCGTATAGTACTAGTTTTCATATTTTGATATTAATATTTCAGAAGGGTTTGTTAGTGACACCGGTAAAGATGGCAGAGAGATCATTTGTGAACCGATATTTTAACGGCGAAGATTGGGAGCCAATGCCAACTTACTGGAAATTTACCTTAGACGTTTACAAGTTTCTTTTTGAATGCGATTTTAAGGATGCTAAACATATGCCGCTAAATATAAATGCAGTTTATATTTTAATTAGCACATCGATCGCGGTTTTATTACAGGTTTTGAGAGCCCACGTTAGGAAGCGCTTAATAAAGGTAAGATTTTAGGGAGTTAAAATGTAATTATCGAAATTCAAAATGTTTATGTCATTGTTCTTGAGTATATCAAGAAAACTGTAGTTGTCAGAATAATGTTTGGTTTCTATATTGATACAATACTAAAACCTCTAAAAAGAGGTAGATAAGTTCTTAATTATATAAATCTTCTAAAGCACAAGTAAGGTTTTCAATTAGTTTCAGTTTTTTTGATCACCATAATTCCACAACCAGATGATATCGAAACTCGTAGCAGCCCCTGTAAGCGCCTAAATTCAATATTGCTTAATAACAGTTTCAACTCAACATGTGGACGACCTATTATTTAGTGAATTGCTTACGGTAAAGGTTATTTGAAAGTTACCAATTTATACCAGTGCTGTCGTTTTTCTCACATACAACGCGCCTCGGACGGTGCGGGCTGCGGGCGCTCTTATTATCACTCTCTGACTGTGGTGTTGGATTTTCTCAGCCACGGAGTTTATGAAAGGATTCTTAAATACTCTAACGTCCCATCGCTGTAGGTTTCTTCTCTGGCGTTAAAGTACCGGCCAAAAATATCACGCTATATTGACTGAGGGTTATTTTCTCCAAGTAGCGCGATCCGCTCTCAATTTTCGGAGCATTGTTATTGGGCGCCCGTTGTGGTGTGTTCCATATTCAAATGTTAGAATCTTAGAAAATCCGGGTGGGTGGCATTGTAGGGGGGGGGGGGGGTTCTTTTTCACTAAAAATCTATACGGTATGAAAACTTTACTTTTGACAACACGACCTCAATTTTCCAACAATTTTTTTAAACAACGCCTATTTTTGGCAGCTCTATACCTTTTTGGGGCGGGGGCATTGTGTGGGGGAAGGTTCGTTTGCGCTCCACAACGGGAAGGTGGGAGTGGTTAGGTGCCTATTCCCTAGCCATGCGGGAGGGGGGAATACTAACCGTGGAATCGCGTTTTCTTCCCCCGTTGTTTACGTGCTTTATTATCATGTGCATTTTTAATTATAATCTATTACCTGTCAATCATTTGCCATAGTTGTATGTGTTGATTTATTTTATTAGTTTTCGAAATCCTTTCCCCGCGTCACTTAACCAGCGAGGCGTGTTTGAAATTAATTAATTACTTGTCAATAATTTTTTTAAATGCCGCCAGATTTCTCCAATTGGGTTTTCTGGCGGGGGAAATATTTGTTAATAACCGTTTGGAAAATTGTTAAGCATGCGTTCCCGTCTACTGCTTCTAACCAAACTCGTTATCTGTTACATACTACAGCTAAAATTCAATTTTTTGTATCCGAACAGTTTGAGGATTATCGAATTTTCTTATCAATCTAAAGATAACAGATACTCATTGGTAATTATCTGAACAGATTTTACGTCATTCGGTTGGTATCTACTTTTTAAATTGTATCTGTAATCCTTGATAATCGCAGCTGATCAATTCGTTAGGCTTTGCTTATTTAATTTTTGATAAATATCCAAATTGACAAAAATAAACAAATTAAAAACATTAATATAATTCTTATCTTAATGGGTAGAGTGATATTAGCAGGCGTATCTATTTTATTATCCGCTTTGTAAAATCCGAAACTGTTCAGATTGTAACGCTCATTTTTAAAAGTGTTATATAAAGATTAGTGTTATTTAAAACTTATTGCATTTAAAATATTTCCTATTTAGATTAGTGTTATTTAAAACTTATGACATTTAGTTTTTAAGTCCCTTTTATATTTTTCAATTTCTTACGGGTGTCCAAGTCGTAAAAGGGTATCGTTAGTATTTTTCTTGTAAAATGTATTATTGTTGTCCGTGTAAAATATCGTATCCTCTCTACATGTGGCTCTCCCCTAACCAGCGTTCGGTGCTGGGAAAGCGCGCACATCTTGACTCATCCATTGTGCGCTATAACCGCTCTCTCTCTCTCTATTGTTGAATACTCGGCATCGTATCGTAAATGACTTAAAGATGCGCGCTCTCTATTGTACGGCGTTCGGACGTCAATAGTAAACTATTGAAAGAAGCGTTATTTCAAACGGCCACCTTTAATAATAAAAACTACAACCACGTGTACCCTTCCCGAAAGCCACGTGGCGACATGTGGTACCGTCGTGCGACCTTCTTCCTGGGAAAGACACCAGATGATTTCATCTTTCTACTTTTATACACGAACCTTCTACAGCCAATAATCTTCAAGCCAAGCCGCCTACTCCAAGCTACCCTTAACCTTTTAACCTCTCCAATAAGAAGCCACCAAATGTCAGTTTCCGTAATTAAACCACGCCTACTGAAATGGTGCTGAACAAAACCAGGGAGTTAGAGAGATTTGGAGACAGAGAGATGGAGTGAGTCCTCAGAGGCCTGAGTAAGTCCTCAGGGTCCTGAGTGACGGAAGAGCCGGAGAGCGGACAGAGCCGGAGAGCGGACAGAGCCGGAGAGCGGACAGAGCCGGAGAGCGGACAGAGCCGGAGAGCGGACAGAGCCAGAGATCGGACAGAGTCAGAGATCGGACAGAGCCAGAGTTCGGACAGAGCCAGAGTTCGGACAGAGCCAGAATTCGGATCGAGCCAGAGTTCGGATCGAGCCAGAGAGTGGGCCGAGTTAAAGAGCGGACAGAGCCAAAGGGTTAGGGAGACCCAAACGAGCGACGTTGAACGGCACCAGACCGTTTCATCAATCGGTGAGCGAAAGCCACAGGCTTCAAACTATTGTTATAAAGAGAGAGAGCCCGCGTATCCCCCCCCGCGTATTTCGTGTTTTTGCATGCTTATTGTTATTATTATTAAGTGTTTAAGTATTTTATTGTTATTTGTATTGTTATTATTATTTTGGTTTATAATATATAAAACCGTTTGGACACCCATACTCTCGTTGTATATTTACCTATTACATACCCCTAGACATTCTTGAACCCGGTTACTTAACGTTAAGGTTGTTTTTCACGAGATTCCTTCTACTTTGCTAACGCTAGGGAAACCAATAGACACGTTTAATCGTCATTTAGAAATTAGCGTTGCAAGATGGATAATTCAGATAAAGAAATCGGATTATACCCTATCAGATAAACTGAAGGGCAGATAAGCGGATATATCTATTTATCTGTCTGATTACAATCTCTTGTAAGAAAGAGATTACAGATTGCCATTTTCAAATTCTAAGCGCTATTCCAGTCATATATAATCGAGGGGCGCAGGGCGCTTTTGAACAAGTTGTCCCTTAAACTCCGGTATCTAGGGATATTTAAGAGCACTATGTTACGGGGTATACCGTATTTTATTTTAGTTTATTTTACGATTATCGCTTGGAACGGATTAACGACCTTTAAACATGCTGTCCCTATATGAACATGGAACCTTTATGTAGTTTTCACTGTTTCATAACGACAGGTTAATAATTATAAAAAGTTTTATTAAGTCTATACAGGGTGTTAACTTAAAATGGACCAGGGTCAAAATGTGTTTTAGCTACGATTTTGAAATTTAAGGTTGTTATAGAGCGCTCAGGGGGTCAACCAATTATGAAAATGTCAATGACCTTGAACCATGTCTTCAAGGTCATTCGAAAATTAACTTGAGAACCGTAAGAGCTACGAATTTGGTTCCAATTAGAAGGTTGTTCCCCGTCGCATTTTATGGTTAACTAGCTTTGACTCGATCTGATTTGCGAAATAGGAAGTTGAGCAATGTTAAGCCAAAATCAAGAAGCCCGTTAAGTTGATAACGTGTTAAAGACGATGTTCAACTGATAACTTTAAAAGTACTCTTGTTAGAGTACTGAAACTTGTTAGACAACCTCATCGTAGTTGAGGGTCTTTAGTTTGAAAATTTCAGCTCCCAAAACTCGTCTTCTACACGTTATCAACTTAACGACCATCTTGTTTTTGGCCTAACATTTCTCGACTTCCTATTTCACAAATCAGATCGAGTCAAAGCTAGTTAACCATAAAATGTGACGGGGAACAACTTTCTAATTGGAACTAACTTCGTAGCTCTTACTGTTCTCAAGTTAATTTTCGAAAGACCTTGAAGACATGGTTCATGGTCATTGAAATTTTCATAGTTGGGTGACCCTCTGAGTGCTCTAAAACAACCTAAAATTTCAAAATCGTAGCTAAAACACATTTTGAGATATTCGCCCTGGTCCATTTTTTTAGTTAACACCCTGTATATTGTAAGAGTCTACAAACATTTCTGTTAAACATAAAAATTTGTGTACTTTAAAAACAACTTAAAAAGTTTACGTATACATTGTCTTAAAAGCTTATTAAATTCATAAAAAAACAACATTCGGGTATACTAACATTTTATATAACCAGAAGTAAATGAACCGGAGTTATCATACTGCTATACTCCCCATGTTGGAGGCGTTTTCCTTACTAAGTTACATTTTTACCTCGAATTTGAAATTTTGCGCGCTCCTAGGCCGAAAAAAAAACGTTTTGGTTTTTATAAAACTATTTTTTATACAAATAAATAGATAAACATACCATTCCCAAGTGCAATTTATCGCGTCAAAAGACGGGGATGGAAATTAGCTTTTATTTGACTCGATTTTCTCATCATTTTCATAAGGAAAACGCCCTCCGATTCTGAGTGCTATTCATAACTGCGGTTCATTTACTTCTGATATAACCTGATATACATCTTATAAAAGCCGTTACTTGAAATCGAACATGTTTGATGTTTCCTTTCAAATATTTGGGCTGGCAGTTTGGATTTCCTTCGCGAAGCCGTGGTCACGAAGGATGACATTGGGACAGAACAGAAGTCTGTCTTCAATGTCTAAGGAGGCAACTTTCTCTTCTATTTAATCATTTCGTTTATTAAAATTTTAATAAAGTAAAACGGATCATTTTTACACACAATCCTTAGGGATTTGTGTGTATTACGGTCACCTACTGTGTAGCCGCCGCCGCCGCCGCTGCCGTACACACGATTGCTCGCGGTACGTTAGTGGTACAAAGGCGATTGATATCTCAATCGGTAGGCACTATTATAGCCTCGACGGGATTTCCATAATTTTTGGGATCGGGGCCCATTTAAGTGATTTTTGGCGATTTTTCCTCTTAAAATGTACGTACTTTTTTAAAATTAAGAGTGAATTGTTTGAATATTATATTTTTAGTTGGTTCTGATCATTTCTGAACTAAAATTTCGGTTGCATTAAGAAATTTTTATTTAAAGTGAGATTTTTGGCCATTTCGCGGGACCCCAAAACCAGCGTAAGCACTATTGTCATATTTGAATTTCGTGTCAATTGATACAGGCGTAGAGCTCGTCGTTTGGATAAGAAATATCCGTTTTATTTGTTTTTATCCATAGCCGAAATTTATCCGAATAATTAATTAATTTTTGGCATATTAATTCGTTTTATAACCGATAGTAATATTCATAAATAAACAGTTAATCGAAATTTTTATGAATAATTTAAAATTGGTCGGTTAATTTATCTAACTCGTTCGCGTTTCGCTACTTTATTTCCAAAACGAGGTAACTCGAAAAATTTAATTTGTCTAAAAATTAATTTAAATTAACGTGTTCACGTTTCGCTACCTTATTTCCAAAACCAGGCATTTCGAAAATATCCTTTTTCGATAAAATTCCTCTTTTGTTAAAGTACAAAATGATTGGAAATTTGTTCAAATATAAATTTAATATTTGAAATGCAGTTAATACATCGGGAGGATTGTGTGTACTTAAATGTCCGGGACATCTTGTTATATCAGTTTTTATTTCTAGAAACATCGTAAAGGTGTAGCGGATTATGTAACGGGTTGTTATGACATATGTTTCCGAAGCGTCTCGAGTGTTTTAAATATTAATTAAAAATACTTTTATCAAAGGAGTTTACAGGTAATTTATGGGGGGGGGTTGGTTCCTAGAAAGGTACAGAGGTATGTTCCCATTTAACCCAATGTTACCTTCTCCCAAAGTTATCAGTTCTCCCAAAAACATGGTGTCCCATTTTTCCCAATTCCATTTCTCCGAACCAGGGTTCATTTAACCCAAAAATATGTATTCCCATTTTTCCCAACGATCAAGTTTCCCAAAAAAATTGATTCCCATTTCTCCCAATCATTATTTGGAATCGGTAAACAAAGTAAGTTTACCGTTTTGTGAATATGTGAATTGACTTGGCGTTAGGTTAGGTTAGGTTAGGTTAGATTAGGTTAGGATCCAAAACCCCAGAAGAATTCCTCGAAGCGATAAAATGGGGATTCGATGTAAAATGAAATGGGCAAAATTTGATGTACTTGCATATTAAAATAAAACTTAGATTCATGTATATACCAAGTGTAATTTTGGGACAAATGGGATTTGGGATAACTATTTTGGGACAAATGGGATTTGGGATAACTATTTTGGGACAAATGGGATTGGGACAAATAGGATTGGGAGAAATGGGATTGGGAGAAATAGGATTGGGAGAAATGGGATTGGGAGAAATTGGAATTGGGAGAACTATTTTGGGCGAAATGGGGGTAAACCGGTACAGATATTGCTTTAGATTTTAAAAGATATTTTTTGCAATTGCTTTCAAAAGCCAAATATATTTTATTACATTTCATCAATTTTCCTTTCCTTTTCATAAATTGATATTCATATTTATCAGATGGAAATGTATATATTTTAAAACCCTTTCCTTAAATTTGAGCCTTGAAACTGTAACAGGAAACTGATAAAATATTAAATTACAAAGGAGTACGCGTGTACGTGCAGGGTTTTCTATTCGAGGGGGGGGGGGGGGACTATATTGAAAATCACTCACTTTTAAAATTTTTTAGCTTTTTCCATATGAAAATATTTAGCGAAAAGAGACCCAGCAAAATAGACGTATTCCAAATACTCAGAGTCATAGGAGGCAGATTTTTACTTTAATAACCTTATATCTGGCCCTTTGGTTTAAAACAGTCGTCTGCTACGGTGTTATCACTAGTTTATAGTTATTGTAAAGTAATTATCAAGATTTTTTATTTGTATTTAATTAATATGTAAGCGAGTTATACTTTCATTTAATTTATAAATTCTGTCTGTTAGTTTGCATTTTACAATATTTTAAAATGAACTGGCACTTGGTTTTTATTGTTATTTTCAGGGCTTGATATTGCTTAAAACTTGTTGTACTATGCTACCCAATAAATTAACTCCAGTTTACTATTATACTGAAAACTATATATATTACATTTAAAATATTTTCACATTAAATTAGAGTTTGAATAATGACTAACAAGATGCTAGCCTGTGGTTTGTGACTTGGGTATTAGCTTAGCTGATTGAATTGAACTACAGCGGCCTCATGTAATTTTGCTTTTTTTTGGCGGAGAATGTAGCACTTGACGCGTAGATTACGAAACTATTTTTTTTAGGGCCGCAAATGATAATTTTTTTAATTAACTTAATTTTAAAAAGTAGTAATTTTAGGGAATTGCCGTTTTTTTGTATTTTTTTGGCGGATAATGTAGCATTTGACGCGTAGATTACGAAACTATTTTTTTGTGCCCCCAAATGATATTTTATTAACTTAATTTTAAAAAATTAGTAATTTTAGGGGATTACTGTTTTTTTTTTGCGGAGAATGTAGCGCTTGACGCGTAGATTACGTAGTTATTTTTTTGGGCCGCAAATGATAATTTTTTTCATTAACGTTATTTTAAAAAATAGTCATTTTAGGGGATTAGTAACGTTTATTTAAAAAATAGTTTCGTCGTGTATCCGTCGACACAACTTTTCAGACGCGCCCCAGCCCCATTCCGAGCATTGACGGTGGCCCTTCTGTAATCGTACCTAGTGGCATCGTAATTAGTGAAATCGTATCAATTTAAATAGTAACTCCCCGTATTGGCGCCTGACGCAATTTGAGATACCGCGTATTGGCGCCTGACGGCGCTGCGCACTCACTTCCCTCAAGCGCTGGGGGCGCACGGCGCCTCCCCAACCCCATACTAAAAAGGCGATGGGCCATCTATAACGCGAGCTAGAGGACAGTAAAAAGCCTTACGCATCAAGTATATTCTTTTAATATCAACCTGAAATAAGCGTTTGTGGCCCAAAAATACAAAACACCTAGAAAATGAACAAAACCTGTAATTGATTTTATAAAGTACGGGAATATCGGGAATATCACGTGGAAATTATTAGGACACCTAAACTGTGGTGTCGGCGAACACACGACGGAAATAAGTACAACGAAACACGTGAAAATTCCCAAAAATGTGAAATTAAAAAATTAAATTTAAAAATTAAATAATCATTTTCGGCCAAAATAAAAAATACCCTCGGCATCTACGTGACAAGGTCTATCAGGTGCGAATCAAAATTAATATAAAATTCAATGAAAATGAGAAATTTTTAAAATTAAAAAATTAAATTTAAAAATTAAATAAACATTTGCGGCCAAAATAAAAAAATACCCTCGGCATCTACGTGACAAGGTCTATCAGGCGCAACCAAAATTAATATAAAATTCAATGAAAATGAGAAATTTTTAAAATTAAAAAATTAAATTTAAAAATTAAATAATCATTTGCGGCCAAAATAAAAAATACCCTCGGCATCTACGTGACAAGGTCTATCAGGCGCAACCAAAATTAGTATGAAATTCAATGAGGCCGCTGTAGTTCACTTCACCCTATTATTTTTATTATTATTAGAATAAAAATCCTGATCAGTTCTTATCTTTTTCTGGATATTACTGGAAAACATAACACTCCCCTTATATAGTTGCAGTCTCTCTCACATCTCAATGGGGTGAGATCAATACTAAATTAATCATCAAATTAGGGGCTATGTAGTTGATAATATTCTTGATTAGGTAGTTTACAAAACATTTATACTGATTTAATAGTGTGTTTTTTTTTGGGAGTTGCAACAAATTAAATGGTCAACTTACACATAATCCTTTGTAATTTAATATTTTATCAGTTTCCTGTTACAGTTTCAAGGTTCAAGTTTAAGGAAAGGGTTTTAAAATATATACATTTCCATCTGATAAATATGAATGTCAATTTGTGAAAAGGAGAGGAAAATTTATGAAATGTAATAAAATATATTTCGCTTTTGAAAGTAATTGCAAAAAATAATTCTTAAAATCTAAAGCAATATCTGTACCTTTCTAGGTACCAACTCACCCCCCCCCCCCCCACAAAATACCTTTAAATTGCTTTGCTAAAAGCATTTTTAATTAATATCTGGTTCTTTTCCCTGCCCTACAGGGCATATTTATCGTAGAAATTATTATTGTAAGTAATCATTCAGTTACAAGATCCAATAATCAATAACTTAATATCGTTATTTGTAGGTCACTTTGAATAAACAATTTATGTAATTGTCATTTCTGGTCACTCGGAGGTCATTCCAGTTTTTTTTTAGAAGTTTTATAACTTTTCACTTTATAGTAAAAAATGTTAGTTTTGTTAATGACAGATCCTACACTTTGATTCAAACCAAAATGTAAAGAAGCAATATTAAAAATATTGACTAGAGTTTCAATTTCATAAGAATTCTTAAAATTTTATCAATTAAAGGTAGGAGCTACAGAGATATCATAAATTTAACAATAATAATTCTTGATTCGTGCCTTTCCAAATGTGTAGTTATCAAAATTCTTTAAATTTAGTAAATTTCACTTTGTACAACCAAATTATTAACTTCACTACTTGATTCATGCATTTTCCAACTAAAATTTACCAGATTCGGTCTTAATTTAAAGAATTCATTGCCCTTACCAAAAAATAAGTGGTCTAGGAAATATTTTAAGTTGGAATTTGGCACAAATACCAACTAAATACCAACTTAAAACCAACTTACAAATAATATGTAATTTTCTGACCACTAAAAACCAACTAATTACCAACTTAAAGAAAAAGTATTTTCCCATCAACTTAATAAAAACTTATTACCCCTTTAACTAGTTTATTGAAATATTCTGACCTCTTGAGCCTACTTAAAACCAACTTAACGTCAACTAAAATGTGTATACCAACTAAAATCAAACTAATTTTTTGTAAGGGTGATCTTAATAATCAGTGTAAAAATATCCAGCTAGTTCCTGATTGCCATATGAGTAAGATTATAGAAGAACTCTTCTTTGCGAATTTGTCCAGATAGAGCAGGGAAAAATTCTGTAGAATCTTCTCTCTTTATTTCAAATGATGATAAGCCTAGGCCAGAATGGTTACTTAACCGAATTAGTTTTCAGTGACCCCGCCAGCGGTAGGCACAAGTAGGCACAAGTAGGCACGTGCCTACGTTGAAATATTTCAGACCTACTTTGGGGGCCTCCAAATTTGGAAATGTGCCTATAGGGGCTTCTAATATTTGAAGCATCTACATGCAAATTAATGTATTACACGGTTTTTGTATTGAAAAAGATGAGAAACCTTTAAATTACTTTTTAGAAAATACATTATTTGTTAAAAATCTCCCTCATGGGCTCACCCCTTCCTTGAAAGTTTCATTTCTGTCGGGGATATGTTGACATCGTTGGACGAACACCCACGACGCGTTCCTTAAAATCCTTTGAAGTCCCGTATTTCAAACTTGGTCACTCCTTAGGGGCGCCAACGTATCTACAACTTTCAAACCAATTCAGTTATTAGATGTGAATGTTTTGAAGAGTCAGAGAAAGATCAGGGTTATGATATAATTCTCAAAATGCACCAAAGCCGCGACACTAGATGGTGGAGCGAGAAAAAAGGTCCTAATTTAAATAGGTTTGATTCCATAATAATAGCATTGCAGAATATGGTTAAAAACGGATAACCCGAGGAAAACGCTGAGAGTTTTCGCGTGTAGGTTTCCCAATTAAATAGCTTCAGCAACTTGACTTAAATTTTGGCTTTAGATGAAGTGTTAGGTAATACAAATTATCTAAAGTCATATTAACGGCACCGTTGCTATTTGTGCTTATAGGTGTAAGAAGATCTGAACGGTTTGACTTAATTTGGAATGAAGCTGAAAGTGGGCAGAATCCTGCCATTTTCAGGCCCCGGCAGTGCCACGTTAACCCATGCCAGGGCCCCTGGGCTTCGAGCTTCTTTGGGCCCCTTAACCCTTCAACATCCCCCTCTCCCATGTGACGCGTGGGCACCAACTCTTGGTGGGCCCTAGGTTTTAGCTTAGTCAGTCTTATGGGGAATTCAGCACTGGGTACCGGTTCTTACATGTAGTTTACGCAAACGGAATAAAATACCTAACAGGAGAGTAAAACATTGCGTCAATACTTCCACTACTGAAAGCGCAGCAACAGAAGCAAATACCCTAATTGAGTTGATGAGAACCACTTACTTCGAAATAATTGATAAATTTATCAGTAATGGAAACTACACTATAAGAAAACACTGGCCTTTTCAAAGCATTCATGGCATCTGACCCCCACCCGGAAACTTTTCTTCTAAAAAACGATGTCCTAGGGACCTAGCTCAAGGTCAAATATACAACCGGTTCCAATCCGATCTCCATTGGTTAAAGGGACAGATAAGAATTGCCAAAAATTAAATAAAAAAACTTAAGAAACGTCACTGACTGACTGCTTTAATTATTTATTAGCAACACAAGATGGCTTTGAGGATCTTGTCAAATACTTAATAATTATTTTACGCATTCCAGTGGCAAATACTTTATCCGAAAGGAGTGTCAATTATTTCAACAGAATTAAAACACGTCTCCGGACAACAATGGGGGAGGAAAGCCACTTTTTCGATTAAGCGCGATCTGTCAAACTACTTAGGATACAAGCCTCAATTTGTAGTTGACAAATTTGATAAAACAGCCTTAGATTAAAAATAAAGTCGATAATATTTAATTGCAAATAATTTATTTAATAATTAATTTTTTATAAAATTATTTAACAATCATTATATTATTTAAATAATAAAATAAAATAAAATATTTTGACTAGTTAAATATCAACGAAATGGGGGGCCT
Organism: Leiobunum rupestre; assembly: GCF_980474605.1. Lineage (NCBI taxonomy): Eukaryota > Metazoa > Arthropoda > Arachnida > Opiliones > Sclerosomatidae > Leiobunum > Leiobunum rupestre. Next base: position 986,781 of record NC_143394.1, read on the forward strand.
TTTAATCATGCAGTGCTTACTCGAGAAAAAATCCTGGCGGGGCTTCTGTTAGTTTTAGGTTGTGTGAGTATCACAAGCGGTGGAAAGAATAATTTTCAAAGGATCCACCTTTGAACATTACATATTAGAAGAGAAAACATTGAAACTAACTTTCAAACTTATTTAAATAACAAATTAAACCGTCCTGAACATAAACAAACCCGCAAAGAAAGGACGATGGTGAAAGCATTGAAGCAGACGATTTTTTAAGGGCGCGCTCTTCGAATTCCGAAAATAAAATCTTAACCTCCGATTGGTTTATTTAAAAAGTTGAATGACGTAAATCGAAAGTTAGTCTAACCTCCTTTTGACGATGAAGGTACCATAGCTATAGCCTACGGATCCATATTCATGGGTAAATGAATAAATTCATGCTCACACTGTTAACGAAAATGGGGCCAAATTGATCAGTGCCCACTATAATTTTAACCATCAATTGCTGTCACTCCTTCATTTCCAGTCTCAAATATATTAAAACTGAAGAAAAGAACTGGCTTTTCAACTGCAAATTTAACAGAATTATTTTCACAAAATACCTTAACACTTATCTTCACTTATAGTCACAGTTTTATATTCTAAATTTGGAACTCTTTTTAATTCAATAGCAAGCTAGTCAGAGTTCCTACTTTTCAACAAATTACAAGGCCCCTGAGCTGAAATAATGTATATCCTACTACATCCTAGTAGGTCATCTAATGGCGTATAATTCTACAATCTTTGTTGCGCGAATTTCAAATTATTATTAAAACTTACCCTAAAGTTCTAAATATTAGTTAAAATTTTAAATAATTAACGTTAATACAATTGTTTAGTAATAATAATTTTCAATTAATTAATACATCTCAACCAAATTTATTTATAAATAATACGTTTTTAAAAACCGAAAAGTTTTAACACTAGTTTAAGGCGACATCGCGGTCCGCCATTTTATTTTGGAATTTTGTAACAGGGTTGCTAGCTCAGTAACTTCCTAGCCAATGAAAGCAGACTTATTTCAGAAATGAGTCTATGAAGGAAAGCCATTGGTATACTCTTATTTACTGCCGAGTAAACCTTGTAAAAAGTTGCAATTTTAATGTGTTAATCAATTATTGTGGACAATAAGAATAATGCCGCTAGCCTCCCTAATGCTGAATCTTGGGCATGAAAAACCTTGAAAATAATTGTCTTTTTTCAAAAAGTGAACAAAAAGTTATTTTTTTTCCTGCCTTCTAGAGTATTATCGATTCCCATAGGAAAGCATGTTCGGCCCATAAATAACTTTGGCCTATCGGCCAGAGTTAATAAATAGATACACAGATATTTGTTTTATTATTTTTTAGATAAATTACATTGCCTATTTTTTACCATTAGGGAAAATGCCACCATCTTTATCTTCGCGTATCCGAACTTATATTATAAGTGTTATAAGTTGTAAACAAGCAAGTTGACCCTATATAACAAACTGTTAATATACCTCTATAAAGTATGAATGTTTATGACAATCGTCTCTGTATTAATTGAATCTTGGCAATTACCTTTAAAAATAATTTAGGGCAACCTCTGACATTACCTTCAGATTTTGAAGTTGGAATAAGTTTAACTAGACATGTATTTAAAACATTTGTAATGACATTTTTTTTCTATGTTATTTATTCCAGGCAAGATATTTCCCACTGAAATACGTTTAGGGTAAAACATTCGCGGTGCAAGGTCTGTAGGTGTTAGGTAAATGATTTCTTTATTTACTATGGGATTTTTTGAGCGTATATCTTTCCGCCATGGTTTAATTATAGGCAATTGATTGTTGGAATTTATTTTATAATGATTATATATTTATTTAACCAAGTATAAATTTAAAAACAATACACAAAAATTAAATAATGGAAAGTTTGTTAAATGCGGTGTACCCTAAAGTCTAAATAGAGTTGTGATTTATTTTGTTACTTGATTTTTTCGGATTTTCTTCCGTTGTTTTTAGGCACGATCAGTTTTGCTCTCGAGAAAATGACCTGCTACGTGACTTTCCCTTCGGTTTGGAGAGTTCTTCACTGTAAAACATAAAAGGTTTAACTTACTCGTCTTTTCTTGACGTTGAGCTAATATTTTGTCATTGGGTGTGTTTAAAGGCGGATTAGGATTTTATTGCGATATGACGGTTCGTGGCATTCATAAAATAAGAGTAAAAGAATTACTTACCATATTGGAAGCTTGTAGTCGAAGAACTTTGAACCGCAGCTCGAATGACTTTCTTCGAAGATGTTTAAATTTTGGACCAATTAATAAAGTTCGTATGCAATGTTTAAATATGTGTAGTCATTTGCTTTTCCATGTTTTTATCTTGTGCAAGGTGTTTTGAAATTGTAAAACACTTCATTGGTTGGCATACATTTCAGGGAAATTGTTTTAAGGGGTTACCTTGAGGCACTAGGTAGCGGTTTTAATAATAATAATTGTTTATTAAATTCTCAAGTGTTGTACAACAAAAGAAAAAAGCCAAAATATACCTCTCCTCGGAAGAATTGTCCCTAGTGGTATTAATTTCTCGAGATGACCCTTGAAGATATCTCCGCAATTCAGAGTTATTTACTAAAAACGTAATCCCGGTTCAATCCCGCCCGGTATAAAATTTTAATGAACGCGTTCGCAGGACTAGAGGTCGGCGTTTGAATATCAAATTATACGATTGTTTATATTTATCCATAACCGAGAATTTTTCAGAAATATTCGAAAAAAATGATTAATTTTGCATGTTAAATCGTTGTTTAATCGAATAATTTATTCGTATAAAACAAATAATACTAATTTTAATGATTAATTGAAATTTTTGCGGTTAATTTATTTGTTCCGCTGACCTCTACGCAGGACACACACACAGACAGACACTCACACAGACAGACACACACACAGACACGGTGATTGTATAACCCCTCCTCGGTTACATAGTACCCTCGGAGAGGTAAAAAGAATTGTACATACTACAGTTATATAAATAAAAAGAGATACTCATAATTAAATTTTAGATTAGGAGAGCAATTTTATAAGTTGGATTTTATATTAAAGCTTTGTAACAATAAAAATTATCTCGCAATTTTTTTAATCTACTCAGATTATTTGGTAAGATTAATACCTCGATGAAAAATTGAGTTTAATTTGAGATATGTCCGAGAAGGGGTAATTATTAGAGACCTTTGAGTTCTTAAACCATATGATAAGGGGACTTCATATTTAAAAACATTAAAAAAAGATTAGCTAAAGATCTGTATATAAATTTTAACATGGATAAGAAATAGATCTCTTTAATTCTCAATAAATTAAGACAAGCGAAGATAGGCGCTGTATGGGCCAAGTATGAGGAGTTATTGACTAATCGTATGGCTTTTTTTTGTAGAATCATCAATCTATTCATATTGTACACGGGCGTATTGCCCCAAATAAAAATACAGTATGATTAATACGTATAAATAAGATTGAAATACCATATACGCATTATATTACGATTAAACACCTCACTATTTTTCCTAAAGAAGTAAATACCAAATGAAATTTTGTTGGAAACGTAATCAATATGTTTAGTCCAGGTCAAATGTTCATCGATCCATAAACCCAAATATTTAACATGAGAGACTCTTTCTAGGTTAACACCCTCCATATTTATACTATAAGTATTAATGCCAATTGCGTGAGCTAATAATAATATAATTGGTTTTTCTTTGTTAATTTCAAGTAACTTAATTTTAAACCGATTATTTATATGGGACATTTTTCATTAGTATTATCAAAAAGTGTATTTAAGTCAAAATTTTAAACTGAATGTAGAGTGTCAACAGCGTACAAAGTGGGATTATTACCTTTATCCAAAAACGTGATCTCATTTAAAAATAAATTAAACAATAAGGGCGATAAGATGACACCTTCTTTTTTATAGAGATAATTTGATTATATTTAGTTTGAGAATTCCTGTTACTGAAACAACTTCTTATCCAATCAAGAGCAGTACCGCGTATACCCATTAGACTTAATTTATACAAAAGAAAATCATGGTTAATGTAGTCAAAAGCCTTTTTGAAGTCAATAAAAATATATAATACCAGTTTTACGGAGTCTAGAGCTTCAATAATTTGTTTATACACTGATCCTAATGCAAAGTCCACACCGCATTTGTCACGAAATCCAAATTGTTTATCCGACAATAATTTATATTTTTTAACAAAATTCAAAAGACGGACGGAGATAAAAAAACTTATCCTATAATTTGAAGAATTATGTAATCTCCTTTTTTATGTATAGATATAATAATCGAGTTTTTTTAGAATACTGTCCCTTTTTAAGCGATAGGTTAATTAAATATATAAAGGGATTAACCAGATTATCTATCACTTGAATAATAACTCTAGTCGCTACATTGTCAAAGCCCGGGGCCGAATCGGCATTAAAACCTTTAATAATGGAAATCAGCTCGGTTTTATTAAATTATAATTTAATTACCAAGTTGTCCCTATGTAACAGCCTGTTAATATATCGATCCAAGTACGAATGTTGTACCAGTGTCCGACCTGTGAAAAGTTGTGAGTTCGAATCCCGGCAAATACATTCTCAACACTCTTTTTATAATTTAACTGCTAGGGGGCACCAGTTACACCTTCCACGACATTTATCTCGCCAAAATGTTTCGCGTTCAATTTGAAATTATAAAATATTTTTCGTGGCAGCCATCTTACCACACAATTGATATTTAATGTTTCGTAGAACATTTACCAGTTGATTAAGTAAGAGTTGAAGTTCTTAGAAAAAGAGCACGTTGAGAGAAAAAGGAAAGAGTCTTAACTAAAATTTTCAAGCAAAGTTTTTAAATAAAGGCCTGGTTCATGGTTGCAAGTAGGGTGACGCCCCTTTCCTAGTTCATATCCGAATTGCAAATTGAATGAGGTGTTTATTTTTAAAACAAGCTTTTTCAAACAATCAAAAACGTATTTCTTAGATTTGTTTTAATCTTTCATTAAAACTGAAAATAACGTTATGTAAATCTACATACGACAAAACGATCTGCTGTCTGGCCATTTCGTCAACTAAATGTTATGTGTTCATATCACGCTGTAACAAGGTACAAAAAGACTTCATTCTTAGGCACAGCCATAATTGTCATGTCTAAAACAAAACGAGAGTGGTTATTCGCGGTGAAATACTGCTGTGACTAGACCCACATAAGGGGTCTTTCAAAGTCTTAACCTTTCCTCTAAAATTTCTTCATTATCACTCGCTTACACCCATGCAATCATGTTGTCACCCTTTTCTATACTAAATAGTAAATCTTATTTTCTAATTATCTTAACAAATGAATTTTCAATAACTTCTGAGAATAATCAGGCTCCGTTTCCGTAAACGTAATTTATACGTAGTTCCACTGTGTTATGAGACATCACTTGCTATCAGGCTCTATTTTCCTGATTAACTAGTAACCCCCTAACAAGGGCTTAGCGTCATATTTTCGTTGTAACTCTGAAGTTTAAGATATAAAGCGTTTGATTGCTTTGGTTTTGATGGTTCTAACTTCCAGTGTTTATTGCTTGTCAAGACTTTCGTTGAGATACCGAATTCTGTTTTTCCGATTAACATTTAATTTTTGCCTTACCAAATGGTAAAATTATTTTCAGGGGTAGAGATATTCCGTTTAGGTTTTGTATACAGGTTGAGACGCGACTTTCGTGTCTTTTTATTAACCCATTTACCAATACCACGCTCAAGGTTAGGTATTTTATTTACAGTAAAATATATCGCTTTGGAACCTTTATTTCATTTAAGATGATTAGCATATCTGCTCAGTAATAGCAAAATGAATGTCAAATTATTTAATTAATCCAACAGGCTTAGAAGGCTGAAGTTGAAGGGCCCGAAACTTGACAATACGTTTGGATGGAGACTGAAACAAGAGCGGAGCCAGGTCAGGAGTGCCCTCTCAAACCCCAAGCTTAGGGGCTCGGGTGCCAGTTAATTGGCCACTGCCTTTTCCAAATCTCCTTTTCTGAAACTAGAGCGGAGCCAGGTCAGGAGTGCCCTCTCAAACCCCAAGCTTAGGGGCTCGGGTGCCAGTTAATTGGCCACTGCCTTTTCCAAATCTCCTTTTCTATCTTTACTAATGGATTTCGGGGAAATTTTGGATTCGTTGATTTTTTCGCAAATTCTATAAGATATATTTACAAATGGCCGATCTCTCGATTACCATTGTTATCCACATCACCTCGATGTTTCGTGAAATGGTTTGTTAAACCGGCTTATGAGTTAATATAAAATGTGTAGAATTAAATTCAAGAAATACCCAAATGCAATCTATTTCATTCTCAAAGCTATTAACTTCGAACGAATTTTAAAATATTAAAGATCCATTTTATCCTAAAGCTCTATGTTACCTTCTTTCAGATACTGACCAAAAAGCTCAAGCTAAGCCAGAGACGACAAAAGTCTGTAGAAGAAATCATTATCGACATGATCGTCGTTACGATGGTCTTGCCATTGACAGCGTATAGTGTTATGTTTAGACACAAATTATTGCAATATCCTGGAAAGGGAGTTACTGGTAAGTGAGAAAGAGGACCTTTAACGCCAATAAAGCCACCAGATATGCGTCAAATAGAGTAAAATGCTCTTTTAATTAAAGAAAAAGGTCTTGTTACACAAACTAAAATGCGTATATGGTAAGTATGACTAATGCACTCGCTTATAACCTAACTGGCTAATCCTTTGAAATTTTTAATCTATTTATTTTCAAAAAATTATCCTTTTTAAAAAATACGTTTCTGTTATTGTTACCCAAAACGTTCATTTTTACAAAATTTACACCTCTGAAAAAAATATATTTAATAATAATCAGTTAGGTTAATTGCCAAGACATCACCTTAAGCCCAAGTCATCTAGCGACTTTTAATGCCTTTATCACCGGTGACCGGGTTATACTGCTTAGGGCGGTGGTGACTATAGGTCAACGCTAAGAGCTGGATTCGTATTAGCTTACGGTTGGGCTTGGGCTCACCTGGGTCTCACCAATTATTGGCCGGGTCTCTAACTTTCCCCGCCGATGTGAGGTCTCGAGCTCAGTAGATTTAAAACCTACAAACCATCTCAGGCTCGGACTCACTGTAGTTATAAATGTACGGGCAGTCTCGCGCTCACGCTCACTATATTTACAAATCGACGGAGGGTCTCGGGCTTGGGCTCGCAACAATTATAATTCGACATATGATCTCGGGCTCAGGCTCACTATAGTTATTTACAAATAAAATGGTGGCCCCGAGCTCGGTCTCATGATATTTTGAAACTACTAAAAGCTCAAGCTCGAGTTCGATGTTTCTTCACACAATTTATTTATCAAATAGCCCAATTAGTGTTTACGAGCTCTATTCCGACATCACATACAGTCCGAGGCGGTCAGGAAGCCCTGAGCCCGGGAATACTGCGGTGCTGGCCGCGCTAGCTTCTAATGCTTTTTTTGCCAAAATAAATTTCGAACTTGGGCTTAGGGCTAAACAATATTGCGATTTGGAAGGAGATGTAGCTCATTCTCAGAAATGAAAACCGTATTCATATCGGTCTCGGGCTAGGGCTAACCTCAGATATGAAAACTACCAAAATCAGTCCCGAGCTCGGGCTCAAGTATTATGCCGAGCTCAAGGTTGAGCTCTTAGTACGTTAATTTTTAATACGGGCTCGGGCTCGAGCTCCAAGTAATGTGAATCATGAAATGGGTTCAGGCTTGAGGTCGAAGTAATTTGTATTTTAACAGGGGTTCAAGCTCGGGTTCACTTGTTACAATATGCGTTCCACAACACCGCAGATCGGGCTCGGTTTTAACGTGAAAACTTATCGCTCTCGCCTAAGGCTCACAATATTTATTTAAAATACCTGAGATCGGTCTGAAATTGAGCTCGTTGAGTCCGTTGACCTATGGAAGGGGCAAGTTTTTCACGCGATGTGCTCCATATAGTCACTATTACCGTTAACCTCTTCAAGTTATTATACTTATTTAAATGTTTCAGACTTTTGTCGCGTTTATGACTTTAGTCGGAATTTTTTTAACAAACATGTTTGGTTTTTTGCGGTGTGTTATTATTAGAATTTTCAATGAGTGTTTTACTGGACTATGATATTTGGAAAATAATGTCTTAGGATTATTTAACTATTTGTTTACTCGTTTTACAGTATAGTAGTTTGAAACGTTTCTTTTAATAAGTTTTTTTTTGGACATTTATAATTTTGTGTAAATACGCATTCATGGATTAATTATTCATAAGTAGCGCCACCGGCGGTTTCACAAGTAGGAACGGTTCAAAGTCGAACAGTTTGGGGGCAACAATGGAACTGCATTAAGTGAACAGCGAGAAGACGTGCTCTATTTCTCTATTTAAGTATTATTTATTAACTGATTTTTAATACACATATAGATTTGTGTCGGTCTTTTTATTTTCTAGTCAAAAACTGTCGTTGAGCGCATCCACTTTGTGATATTTCTTATAATTTTTCTTGTAATGTTGATATGCTAATTTCTTTATTTTATAGAATTTTTTCAACAGGAAGAAGTTTCAATCGACATTATTATTAATATCCATTTGTGGACAGGATATTTTATTAGTCAAACATTTAACCTATTCAATTATACTACTTTTCAAATTGATAATTTTTACATCTTTTTGGTTCATCATTTGTATTGCGTCTTACTATTGCTTACAAGCTTTACATTTAGGTAACGCAACAAAAAAACCTAAAACTGCCAATGGTCAAATTTTAATTTTTCCCTTTTTTAGAAATGAAAGTATCGTTCTTCTTGCTCTCTTTCTCTTCAAGTCGCTTTCACTTCCACTCGACTCCCTTCGAATTATTAAGTTATTCGATTTGAACAATAGCATTCACACTCGTAATAATTTATCGAAATGGATCGTCTTTCTGGGAATCACATTTCTTATTGTGCCATGGTAAATGAACAAAATTAAAATTAACCACTTTCAAAATATCAAATAAAACTATTCCTTACGAAATTGGTGGATTAAATATAATTACAAATTTATTTTAAAATTTTAGGCCGATCCAAATTCGATTTAGATCGATATTTAAAATTAAAATGTGTTAAATAAAATTAATGTTTATTCAAATTTGAGCAAATTTATTTGAATTACACAGAAATAGATTTAGAATGGATGTGTTTTTACTTTAGCTAGATTTAAATTTGGAACTTAATTTAAAAAATAGACAGTTGAATTTCCAGAACTTACTTACGTTTTTAAACCTTATGATGGGTTTAGTATTAAGCTAGTTTATTTGACTTTACCTTGTTTTCTTGTTAGTTTAAACCCATTTAATTGCATTTTATTCGTTGTTTCATAAAATTTCAATTTTTATTCGTATTTTAGGAAAAATTAAAAATATTGGATCATACATTGATATATTTGCATTTATCATAAAAATAACAAAAATTTGCCAAATGCTATTTGAATTTCCACAATTTAATTATAAGTATTCAAATAATATCTTTTGCAGAAATTGTATGTAATTTTCTCAAAAGCAAAACGTTTTTTGGCCCCATTGCGATACCGCGCTGATAAGGGAACAATGCGCAAAAATTGTCTCATTGGGCTCATTTCTTCTAAGAATAAATCAAAACATTATTGCTTTGAATGAAAAGGGGTTTCATATTATTTGATCAGTTGGTAAAGAAAGTGTTTATTTTCTTTCAGGTGCGTCGTTTTCTTTGTTTGGTTTCCTCTAAAAGTAGTTTACAATGAAGGACCACATAAGAGTTTATTTCAAACTTCCCCATTACATAAATTTAATGTAGTCGGTACATTGCTTTTGATTGCCTTATATATTAATTATTTCATGGTAAGTCAAATTCTATCGTAATCCTGCAGGTGGGGTGGCGGAGTGGTTAGCGATTTCACCTCGCAGCAAGAGGAGCTGAGTTCGACTCCAACTTTTGGCACTGGGTGAAAACTCGGAACTACTCCTTCCGCGTTGAGTTTGCAAGTTCTCTTCCCAATGATTAAAGGCGTTTTCCCCCGAGTTCTTCGGTTTCCCCTTCATAAACACTTGTTGAGGTTAACGGTAATAGTGAGTGTAGGGGGCTGTTGGCTCGCGTGGCATGAAGGGCTTGTACGCATTGTAACCCGGCCACCTGTTTAACGGCATTATAAGTCGCTAGATGACTTGGGCCTAATGTGGTGCCTTGGGTATAAGCCTAGCTGAATATTATTACCGTAGACGTGTAATACCCTGTTCAGACGATGCCCATAAAACCTGGTTTATATTTCATTTACTAAACCACAGTTCAGTTATTTTACCAAAATGTTAAAGAAATGTAAACTGTAGTTTAATAAACCAGGGATTAAATAAAAATGGTTTAATCAAAGCAGTTGAACGGTTGATTCAAGGGGGAGTAGTTTAGATCTATGAAGGTGCAGATATTGAAAATGTTGTAGGTTTAAAGAGTTTTGTTTTTGGAATTTTCAAAAGCGAAATATATTTCTAAAATAATTTCCATCGATTTTCCTCACCTTTAATATATTTTAAAACCCTTCCCTTAAATTTGAGCCTTGAAACTGTAATAGTAAACTGACAAAATTTTAAATTGTAAAGGAGTACGCGTGTTTAGTTCTGAATTTTTTCTATTCTAATCGAAATATTTAAACCAATTTTTAAAATCAGGCGCATTTAGCCATGGATAAAATACTAGGGCTGTATGATCCAAAACTAGAAAGAGAAAGACCAAAATACGAGGTAGGCTACATTGCCTGATACGGCACCATATTTTTCAAATAAAAAGCTTATTTCTGGGCTTCTGGCGTTGCTTTTCAATCCGATAGACGTCTGCTTCGTTGTTGCAAAATGTAAGGACTGTATCTCTAAATTTTTACACCAAACTGGATTGAAGAATAAAAATCAGCAATACCCTCGGTTACTACGAAACTTTGCCATGTCAGTTCATTTTTATTCTCCGAAAGCATACGATTTCTTGAGAAAACACCTGTGTTTACCACATCCCAACCCTCTATAGTCTATACAAGAATGGATAAACAAAATCGTTCCAAGTTTTTACTACATTAAAAATGTGAGTGACAAATCAGATCATTAACTTTTAATAGCATTATCTATTGATGAAACATCAATCAAGAAACTAATTTTCCGGATTCGTAAACTCAAGACACATCAGCCCTTGTATTTATGGCTGTGGCTATCAACGGCCCTTCGAAATTCTCCATAGGATACTTGTAAATATAATATTAAGAAAAATCAGCAGATACACAATAATATAGTCAAAAGAAGCAGTTCGAAGAAAACTTACCACTATAATCCTTTTTCAAGGACAATTTTGTACGCAATGCCAGTCTATCAGAAATATATTATTATGATTGATAATTGTATTTAATCAAGGATACTGTATTTTAAAATACAGTATCCTGGTTTTTTCTCTCGAAGTATCGACGTTGTTTACATTCTGCAATGACGCCGTAGAGCCCAGCTGGTTGCCACAAAGGGAGTTTAGTTTCTTAGATGACCGTTTGTGGCGCCACGTTTTTCTTCCCTATAACGCATAGCTCGTGAAGGGGGATAGCAACGCGGAGCAAACCCTCAGATTTCATTGGGCCTCTACTTATTTTCTATCTCTATGGACTGTATCTACTGTTTATGGTTGTTGTAACTAGATCGTGCAGATTTATTTTGCAAATGAGTACTCGTAATGAGTTATAACTTAGTTAATTTGTTAAATTAAAAATGTTGTATGAATATAAAGAAATTAAATGGTTAAAGGAGTTGGCAACGTTCTATGTAAGCTAATTATCTTGATGCATTTAATTGATGTTATATAAGTCATATACTAAATTCCATCTATCATAGTCTGCATTTTTTTAAAACTTTTCGTTTAAAGTAGAATTGGGAATTAATTAATCTCATTAATCCATGGTAAAATTACACATAACAACACGGAGCTTTATTCAGTTTTGGCATGCCTAATGAATATCTGAAGCTCCACACAAGTCGAGTAAGCGCTGGTAGTAAAAAAGTGACTTAAGAGTTGCATTAAAACAGCCACGTTTCTTTCTAGAAAGGCCTATTAGAATTTATTGTTATTGGAAGAAAAACCATGACTTATCTTTTCTAAGCCACAGGGAAACAGCTCTCTTTGCACTTGCAGGCTCTCTCTATAGGAAGAGAATGTCATCTGTTGATCGTGAAAATAGAAGTTTTAGTTACATCCAAATTTTCTCTGTTATCTTGAAAACAGTCTAGATTAAATTTATTGCAAATCTCTTTTATTTGTGACTTTTTTCTAGGTTAGATTCTGTTATATATGTATATATAGAAGTTAAATGCTGTCATTTTACACGTACTCCTTTACAATTTAAATTTTCTCAGTTTACTGTTATAGTTTCAAGGCTCAAAATTTAAGGGAAGGGTTTTAAAATATATAACAGTTGAGGAAAATCGATGGAAATTATTTTAGAAATATATTTCGCTTTTGAAAATTCCAAAAAACAAAACTCTTTACAAAATACAACATTTTCAATATCTGCACCTTCATAGATCTCAACTACTCCGCCTTAATTCAACCTTCCAACTGCTTTGATTAAAGTATTTTTTATTTAATAGCTGTACCTTTTCTCTGCCTCACAGGGCATATTTTGCCTAAAATTTATATATGTAAAAGAAAGCCAGAAGTTGGAAAATAAAAAGTTTTTATTTTTAATAGAACAGATCAGTATATTGCTGTAGGATATTGTGCCCTATTATTAAATGTAATTAACGGTATTTAAAATAGTTTCAAATATATTATACTCAACTTAACGTTTTGTGTCAAATTGACTTTTAATTGTCCATTAGGGTTTAGATAACAAGCTATACGTGTTTAACTGGCTCTAGCATGTTAAATACGCTAATTTTGTCAGACTAGTTAAAAAAGTTATTGGGATTTGTTGATTCGTTGATGATGTGAAAGCAGCTGCGAGAGCGTGAGTACCAGTTAAAGACACAAATCTCAGAGAAAACTGCTCTTGATTTCCCAGTGGAAGATTTTATTGTGCTCAACTTTTTATTTTACAACCCCATTAAAAGTGACCCAGCGTTAGATAATCTGGAATAACCAATTGTAGAATTTCACCGATTGAATCCTCGGAATGTAATTGGTTATTTTTGCATAAGGTCATTAATATTGAAATTTTGACTTTTACATTTTGTATTTATAGTACCTTGGTATTTGATTTCAATGTGATTATGTAATATGAAAACTGAACAAGGGAAAACGTTGTTACAGATCAGTTTCGTAATGTAATATTGTTAAAAAATAGAGAATGAATACCCTTATAAGAACGCTTATCTAATAATTACCATTTATGTACAATAGTTTATTTCGATAACAATGATGCGGCAAAAAGCTTGTAAAAATAATTTATCCAAGATACAAGCAGGCCAGCGAAATATTTCTTAAGTGATTATTTTTCCCATTGCCCACGAGAGATGTCATACTAATTTTTATCTTTGAGGCGCCAATTTCAAAATTTTATTAAACGGTTAAGCTCTTAATAATTGACAATAGTTAACAATGATTAAAATAATAGTAATTTTTGATACTGCAGCTCTTACCGTGTTACATTCATGCGTGCGTAGGCATAAATTTTTAAAAGTTAAATATAATTAATTTAAAAAGATTATGGTTATTTTAATATTTTAATGAACAATGTACACATTATTAAAAGCAGCTCAACCAAATAAATCATTAACTATAATAAAAATGTTTAGTAATAATAGTTAGTACTATGTGATAGCTTACATTAAATATGTAAAAACTAATCGATCCAGAATGATTAATGATTATATAAGAAAGTATAATTTAGCTATTACCGTATACGTACAGGCGTGCAAAGGCTTAAGGTTTTAAATGTTGATTACAATTATTTTAAACAAGATTATTGTTATTTTATTTTTCAAATAATTATTTATGCATAATTAAATGCACCACAACCAAATTTATTTACAAATAATTCGTTTATTAACACTGAAAAGATTTCAAACTTTTAAGGCGGCACCGACCAAAATTTTTATTTTCAAATTTTGGAACATAGCTGCTCATGAACTTCCCAGCTGATAAGTAAAGCTGTCATGTCAAAAATGTTTCAATAAAGCAAAGCCATGTGTAGGCTTTTACCTACTGTCGAGTAAACCATGCAATTTTTTGAGATTATGAAGTGTTTTATATTTGAAGTTGACAGTAATAACAAACTCGTTAAGCTGTCGCTAGACTCCCTAATACTGAATCTTGGGCATGCAAATCGCTTAAAATTTAAAAGTGGGAAAAAAGCTTACTTTTTTGATAGCATTAATAGTGCTTTCAAAGTCTATGGAGAAGCATGTTGGCCCCTTATTTTATATGACCAACCTGTAACGTGCGCGGGTTAAACGGTTTTTATCCACGAATTTTTGACTCTTTCCATAAAAACTTGTAGAAGTTAACAGTATTAAGGAGTGTAAGGAGCTGCTGGCTCGCGTGGCCTAAATGACAAATCTGCGTCAGTATGATTTACCCAAGCTGTATCAGCAGCTTTTTTGACCTGTCCAACCTGTAACCTGCCCAAAAATGTTTTATCATGATCCTGATAGACCTAGCCTGTTCAGATTTCCGTTAACCGCAAACCAGAACAGGTAACCTGTACAGTTCCCACCCTTTCTGGCAGGGAACTAAAATTCACCTTTACCTTCTTCCTACATTTCTACCAACACTTTTTGTTGATTTGAATTCTTTGCTCCAGAAAAAGTTTCTTAATATGATCAGAAAAACTATTTTATCTTGAATTCAAATCTCGTTTGTTACTAAAGGACCTCTACAATTTGTAAATTTAAGACTTTTTGTTAAAAAATAACGCTTGAATTCAGTTCGTTCCGTCCCATAGTTTGGTTTTAAAAATATGTTTTCGGAGTGATAATGACTATGTTCAGAATATTTAACTGTTCTTTAAAATTCCAAATAAAAATTAAGTAAAACCAAGGTTTAAACGTCTTATTAATTAACTATAATTATAACTAAAATATATAATTTTTCTCAAGGTTTTTTTTTAACTAGACAACAACTAGTGAACAACATTGTTGAAACATCTGTACATAGGAACGATTTTTCTGTCACTACATTACCAATTAATCAGTAACTAAACTACGCAGATAATAATCTTTTTAATAATAACCAAAGTTAACAAGCGACTTTTAATGCATTAATTCAGGTGGCCGGGTTACAATGCGTAGGAGGGTGGTGGAAGCCCTTCATGCCACAAGAGCTAGTCGACAGCTGCTCCCTACACTAACTATTACCGTTAACCTCTACAAGTTTTTATGGAATTGGAATCCGAAGAACTCGGGGGAAAACACCTGTAACTAGCGGGGAGAGAGCTTGCAAAACTCTACGCGAAGGAGTGGTTCCGAGTTTTCACCCAGTTGGAATCGAACCAGGCTCCTCTTGCTGCGAGGCGATAGTACTAACCACTCCACCAACCCACCATCTCGACAATAATTTCAATGAAAATTTACCTATAATCAAAGTTTGAATTTTAAAAACTCATAAATATTGATAGGTGTACCGTGTACTCCTCGCTTGTTGTAGAGAGATTTTGTTATATGTTTTAGAGGTCTTATAACGGCGCCTAACGTTCTACACTAAAACACTATGAAAAAACCATACCATTGTCTATATTAGTTTTTTTAACGTTCGCTTTCTTTAAAAATTGATAATAACTTTAAAAATACACTTTGGATTGTAATGTCACGTTCAAACCCATTAAATAAATAGTTAACCAATCGAAGCCATACAAGTTAAAGATGGTGACTAACTGGTATAAAATTATATACTTAAAACATAATATATTTTACAAACCCAACGAAGTATTGAATAACGTACTTATAAAAACTCCGCTGACTAAAAATAATAAAAAAAATCGTCCTAGAATAAAGGCATAGAAATAATTTTGAATCTGTAGGACTTATGAAGCACCGTTAAACCAAATAGATATATATCCAAAGCTTATTACATTAAAAAGCAATTGAGAACCAAAAAGGTTAAAAACACGTTTAGGACCGGGTAAAGACAATACTCAAAACTGAAAAACTATTAATTTAAAAAAAGTAAATATTATCTTGACGATTAAAACTAAAAACCAAGGCTATAATGATGAGTAGTGTTTTGCCATGACCCATGATGGATTATCCGAAACTATTCGGGATAGGTGTTTTTAATTTGACTTTTAATTTAAAAGTAAAATATCCCGTGCACTTTTAAATAAAGTTGTCGTTTCCCTTTAAACTTAATAGTTGATTTACCATCTTGTTTAAATGTTGCGCTTACGTCACAAGACCCGGCTTCATTAGTGTATTCTTCGCCCGAGCGATTTGCACGCGCGCTAGAAATAGCTTTATTCCTCGCGACTGTAGCGCTCTCTCTTTGGCTTGCAAAAGTAAGAGACTGTGACGTAAGAGCAACATTCAAACAAGAAGGCCACCTTACTTTATAAAAACAACTATTGTATTACACGAGCAGCGCACTTTTATGTAAGAAAAGTTAACGTTTTTATTAGACTATGATATCGAGATTGAAAAAAATATTTTTTAATGTTCTAAGTTTTGTTCACGACTGAAAAAATAACAACACGATATTTCGTGGATCCCGTTATTGGCACATCAACGTGTAAGACACCTTATTGACATACTTTGTTGCGTACCCTTGATCAAACATTAGAACCGCAAATGACGACGAGGTTCTGGCAGGTTAAGATAACTACTAAAAACAGGTACAGAGTGTTTCAAACACCTTACTCTAGCGACGAAAAAGAGAGTTATTTCCAAGGGTGTTGTGAATATTTGATCTTGATTTTATAGAACCAAGGCCGAACAAACCGTTAAAGGTTAGAACTTTAAGGTTTGAATGGCAAATTTGTAACAATCAAAATCATGTTTTAAAGACGGTATTATATAGTTTAGCCATTGACTTGTTAGGCCTTGGTTTATAGTACAATATCAGATAATATAACAAAATTTACCTTCATTTTTTTTAATAATTTGGAAAATTTTATATATGTGTGATCATGTTGGTATCAAAAAAAATTTAAACTAAAACAATCCATTATAAAAAGAACTAATACAATCGGAAATAAAAAATTCATTCTAAACTACTCCAAGCTTCAAAACTAAAGCGTGGCGAATATTTACAATTTTATTTCAATAAAAACCCGAATGAGGGCGACACTAAGGCGCCCCTACCGCGGAGCAAAGGATTCTGTGTAACGTTGGGCTTACAGACTTCCCACCCTCTTTTCTCTACTCCCAGGTTGGGGTCTGTTGCATTTTAAGCCATCTAAGTTATAGAAATGCTTTTATAATAATTTAGTGGTGTTACCAGGAGGGTCGTGGTTTGGGTTTAAAACTAAGGTGCCCCAATTATTCCCAGAAAAGTAAGCAAAATTGACAAAAATTAAGAAATATGTATACTAGTCTCCTTGAATTAATTAATTATTATGTTTTGGTAGCATTTGAAACGACAACAAAACCTTGAAAGTGGGCAATTAAATATCGTTGCTCCCAATTGCCCACAAACTCGAACAGTACTCCTGTTCCCAAAAAATAATAATAAATTTAACCTGCTATCTCATTGGTTCCCTAAAACCCACGTGCATTGAAGCACCGTCTAGTCTTTCCCCAATCTCTAGCATAGACAGAAATGAACAATGATGCCCGTAGAGCTGATCGTCTCAACATAGGCATAATGATGTTTCCTTTAAATTAAATATTTCAATCCAACAAGAGTTACTCCAAAGTCAAATGGCAACTGCATCACTGAAATATTTTGCATTTGTTATTTCGGTTAAAATCTGCACCAAATAATACTACCACACTCAACGTTGAAACAAATGCGTTCCAACTTTCTTTTGATCACTTATGTTTTTTCTTTATAGATTCTGCTTTCCAATCTTGTACATCTTTCATCTCAGTTATGGAACATCTATTATCCTGGCTTAAAATATAAAATATTGAAACATAATTTAAAAAAATAATTAAAGACTAACAATTTCCCTTACTCATTTTCTATAATTTAAACTCTACTTTTATTAATTATCTATTAAATGAAATATTTTGTTTTTTTATAACTTTTAATTCAATCAGCGATAAAATAAAATGCTTTTTTCACTTGACATAATTTTTAATTGTCATAGACCCATTAGGAATTTAAAAGTGATATTTTTCAAAAGGTGTGCTTCAAATTTAATCCCTAATTTCTTATATTTAATGAATGGACTATTTTTTTCAAGTGTTGAAATTTACAAACAAGTGGATTATAATTTTCATTGTGTCTTACTAATATAGAACTTTAGTTTTAAAAAATTTCCAGTTCATATAAAAAATATCATCCCTTAAACAGCCAGTGAAAGTAAAGTTAACGGTAGAATTTTCGCAATACAATTGCAATCCGTATGATTAATACTTAGTTCGCGAAATAACGAAAATATTAAAATACACCTGGGTTGCTTTGAAAGTCTTCGAGTGTTCTTTTGACGGATACCAATTTCACGGGTTTATTTTAAGCAAATATGACGTGAAAACCTAAGGGGACCGTGGTGGTTAGGTCCTTGTCACCAGACCTCCCTTCAAGTTTATTCAGCCATTTCTAAAAATATCTCAGTAAATTGGGCAACATTTCTGGGTTCTGGATTTTTGACGAGTGATTGCCGACTTTAAAGGCCTAGCCGCAGAGAACATTGGCCTACCACCAGGGTATTGGTTTGGAAGGAAAGTAAGTTTAAAATGTGACAGGCAGAAGAAAACCCAGGCCTTTAACGTTTCCGGGATGGCTAATACAATGCTATTTCCAAGTGGAACATCCGGTCAGTGTGAGAGTCATTCGCGCTATCTTGTTACACTTTTCGCACTGTTTGAGCATTTTGTACAGTTCTTGTAGGTTGTTAGTTTTGGTATTTAACCGTTGTGTGTTCCTGGTTTTTGCGGATCACTCGCGAGTAGTCTAGCGGACACTCTCCTTAACTTGACAGATTTGAAAATTTCTCAATCTCAAAAGCTTGAGTTTAAATTACCTTAAATGCAGACGGTGCACACTGCTGGATGATCTTTTGATATTCGACATTCTGTTTATCGCTTTATCACAACCGATCATTTGCTAGCTCTCTTGCTAACAGGATGATCTTGTTTGATAATAAAACAGTCTTATTCATAAATAATATAAATAGTTTAATTAACCGAAATAATAAGAAAGAATAATGATACACATATTCGCGCGGCACAAGTTCCGAAAGTTCTAGATATTCTTCCCGCTGATTACTCATCATTGACGCATACGCCATCTACCTCGTTTTAAGTTAATGTACATAGTCCTTTAAATAACGGGGTTTCGGTTTTCGTCTTTGAAACCTTCTTGGACTATCAGTAGCGCTGTTGTCGTCTATAGGTACCTTAGTTGCGTCTGATTGAAAACATGTTTGACTGGATGACGGTGCAATCACTCGGCGCGTTTCGGTGATTTATTTATTTTTATCATCATCTACATCGAACTGAATCTCACTGCTGTCCGCACTATTGTCAGAATTGTGGAAGCTCTTTCGCAATTTGGTTTGAGCGTCGTCCGTTTTCCTCCAATCATCCCGTGTGTCCTCGCCTTCGTTGCTAGTGTCTGATTCATCGTTGTCGAGAATGAACGAAGGTTTTAATTTATCAGCGGAGGTTACATTGCGGTAAAACTTTGGCGTTCGTTGTGCTTCCGGCAAATCCTCTATCTGATATCGATCATAATTTACTTTCTTGGTTACAATATATGTACCGCGATATTTAATTCGCGTTTTTCTCGGCTCACCCGTAACCGGGGTTTCTGAGCCCACTACTACTAGGTCTCCAGGTTGATATTCTTGAGTTTCGGCTCTTTTTGCGTTATAACGTTTGCGCTGTCGTTGTTGATCTTCTCGTATTCTGTCAATTGCTTGTTTTCGTCGTATCATAATATCTTCGTTGAAGGTTTCTTGAACCTCCGTCGCCAACATATCACCCGTTGAATTTCGTGAGATATAGTTAAATAGTAGGGAAAATGGTGTACTCTTTGTAGCTTTGTTAAAAGTGATATTGATACCCCATTGCACTTTGGAAATTCGTTGATCTCAATCCCGTTCGTCTACGCGTTGGCATAAAGAAGCGATTGCTGGTATAATAGTTCGATTGTACCTTTCAACTTGTCCGTTACCTCTCGGTGTAGCGGTGACGTTTTTAACATGGCTGATGTTCGCTACCTTGCAAAAAGACTCGAACTTGTGACCGGTATAAGTGGTACGGTGGTCCGTGATGACTCGTTTTGGGGCACCAAATACGCTGAGTAAATCTTCCAAGAATTTCGTCGTGGGTCCCTGTTGAAGAATCAACAATTAAAAACATTTTTGATATACTTTCAGTCATTTACTTCTGTTCTTAGTAACAGTCGTATCTTATATATATAAATTCTTTGGTTTGAGTCATTCGCATAAAATGTGCCCCGTTTCCTTTAAACTAGCCAAAACTAACCCCCGTAGCACTGTATTTTTATAGTTGACCCCGTACATTTGTAAAATCATGCCTATTTTGCATAGTGTGTAACTGGCGTTTTTTCTAAGAAAACGTTCTGGAAAGTTTTGGGTTTTTATTTTTTCCTCTCTCTGCGTGAAGCGAAGCCCTGACGACTTCTTGGTTCTTTTTGCCCCCTTACTTTGTAATTTCGGCATTTCCAATTTTAACCTTTCGACGGACAACACGGCTCTCTCCGACTCGTCTTCAACTGCCCACTTCTAAACAGTCGCGCCATTTTTGTATCTTAAATCATTTTACCATTTTTCTAATTAAAATTTAAGTGGTTATTATTTCAGTTGAGCGTCATTATTCTTTTAACGCGTAGCCACGTACTACCAAACCATTACCTTTAGATTTTCAGTACAAGATTCAGTAAAACCACCTAGTGTTATCACAGTCCCATGCCAGTGTTTCTAACTGCTCGTAACAGAGTAAACTTTGTAAAACCGTCTACACCGACAATTAAGTGACAGTTTCTTTTAACACTTCTGATAAACGGTCCTAAATGATCAAGGTGAACGGTATGGAACGGTTCGCCTATTTTCTCTATGTAATGAAGGAAACCGGGTTGTTTTCCAGCAGGTATTTTCCTAAAGAGACACTCTAAACAAGAGGAAATATAGCGTCTAACGTAACGCTTCATTCCAGGAAACCAGTATGTTTCTTTGATTATACTGAGAGTTTAGTGCGAAATGACCTACATAATCGTGATTTTTCTTTACCACTTGCCATCTCACCAACTTGGGGACTGCCCATTTCATGGCTTGTTGCGAGTTCCCTTCCGTCACGCGCCGAAATATTCTTCCATTTAGGAACACATAGTTTTGCCGAACTTGTTTGTCATCTTTCGTGAGATCATCGTTCTTTTGCAACTCTTCTCGTATCGCATCAATTTTCGTAGCTTCTCTTTGCGCGGTTACTAACCAATCTTCAAACGTGATATGCGTGCTTAAGACTTGTAAGCCTTCTGCTGTTTCAGTGTCTTCGGGTGCACCATAAATCGAGCACGGCTCAAAGCGTCGACATGGTACATTTTAGTTCCTGGGCGATGGACAGCTTCGTACTTGAAATCCTGTAATTTCATCCACCATCGTCCTATTCTTGGTACCAGATTTTTTTGACATCGCGTTCCTAACAGAATTACAATTGGTTACTTCAATGAATTCAATTCCAATCAAGTACGCTCGGTATTTGTCCAAAGCCCATATTATAGCCAGTGTTTCCAACTCATAGGAGTGATACCTCTGTTCATCTGGGCTCGTGGCGCGACTGGCGTAACTAGCTGGGTTAAACTGTCCGTCACGTCCCTTCTGAAGAAGAATAGCTGCTAACCCAATTTGCGAAGCGTCCGTGTGAACTTCCGTGACTGCTCCGTGTTGATAAAATGCTAATACGGGTCGTTGGGTCAGTGCGTTCCTTAACAACTCGAACACATTTTCTTGTGACTCTTTCCAACTCCAAGAAGCGATTTTTCATAGTAATTGCGTGAGTGGTGAAGCCTTGATAGCAAATTTATCTACGACTTTGCTAAAGATCCCTGCTATTATTAAATCGTCACAACTCGTGAACATTTGAGGGTCGTGGAAATTTTTTGACGCAAGTTATTTTTATCTCTCCAGGTCTTATTCCATTCTCGCTAACCTCGTACCCTAGGTAGTCTATTTCTTTTTTCAAGAAGAAACATTTCTTGAGATTTAAAGTTAGCTTGGCGGATCATATTGCACTGAAAATTTCTCGAAGATGTGAAATACCGGTCTTTACATCCGTAGATGGTATCAATATGTCGTCCATATAGGCAAACGCTAAGGTATACTGAAGATGCCCTAACATCGCGCTTATCATTCACGTGAATATAGCAGGACCGTTTGTTAATCCGTAGGGTAAAGTACGAAACTCGTAATGTCCGTCTGGAGCAATGAACGCTGTTTTACCCTGGGATTCCTGTTCCATTGGAATTTGATAATAGCCCGAGGCCATATCAAGAGTGGTATAATACCTATTTCCTTCTAAACGTTCAAGGTGATCTTCGATACGTGGCATAGGATACGCTTCCTTCTTCGTCAGTTTGTTTAAAGCTCGGTTGTCAATACAAATACGTTCTTCGCCGTTCTTTTTTTTGACAATAAGCATAGGACTCGCGGATGGAGAGATTGGTTCGACAACGATTCCAGCAGCTTTCAGCTCTTCTATTTTCGCCCTTACTCGTTCACGTTCGGAGAAAGACAGCCTATACGGTCGAACCGTTACGGGGGTCAACGAAGTTAATTCAATTTTAGCGACCGCCTGGTCGGTTTGTCCAAGTTCATTCAAATTTTCAGCGAAGCAATCTCGAAACTCCTTTATGATGTCTAGTTAGGCCTGTTTTTCCAATTCATAGACGTTTGGTCCAATTTGAACTTCATCCATCTTAATCGCACGGCGTTTTACTTCCATCGCGAAGACGTAAAATTTTGCGTCTTCACTTTCGTTACCCGTATAACTCTCTATTTCCTTATCATGGCATAGTTCAGCCTTCGCCAGTTTCTCGTTCGCTTGAATAATCAACTCTCCCTTGGATGCCTTATATAACGGTATGGAAGTCTCCTTTTTTTCTTGTCGACTGATACTACTCTTCGTGGTATGCAAAACTCCTGACCTGGTTTTAGTCTCATTTGTATATCTACAAATAGGTCTTCATCTTCACATAACATGTCAGTCGTGTAGGTATCAACAGAATGTACATGGTTGACTGGTATTACCGAGGTGTTTTTGGCTCACAGATTGACAGCTGGCTTAGATAATTTCGGAACGTTCATTTTTCTGAGAAATTCATCTTCGTCTTCGTCTTCATGTTTTTCGTTGAACAATCGAACAATGTTCTTTCTTCTGACTACCGTTACGTGAGTTTGTTCTGTAAATGGCTGACCAATAAGTAATGGTATATCTTGGTTGGTATTCGGAACAATATAAACTTCTACTGTAGCGTTTGCTTCATCCACGCTCAGCTTTGCCATAAACTTGCCAATCGTTACACCAGAGCCATAACCATTCCTTTAGGAGCTTCCTCAACATCTAACTCAGGTCGTTTAGCGTTACTTTCTTTAATTAACACGCATTTGCTTCCTAAATCGACGTATGATTTAATTGTTTTTCCGCTAATTTTCGCTACCATAAAATACTTGAAATTTCGATCTGTCTTAAGGTCCTTCTCATCTATGCAAAGATTATTTTTGACGTCAGTAGATTTATTTGTGCATTTACTGGTTTCGTGTCCAACCCGTTTACAAGTGTCACATCTTGGTTTCTTTTGAGGTTTTGGGCACTCGTTTCTCATGTGCCCATACGTGGAGCAATTAAAACAAAGTTGCTCTCCCTTTTCGTTAAACTTGGGTTTCCTTGCCGACTTAAGAGTGATTCGAATTCTTAGACTGAGAACTTGCGCCTGACCCTGAATTTTGGGTTTCTTTCCGTTGACC
Organism: Leiobunum rupestre; assembly: GCF_980474605.1. Taxonomy (NCBI): domain Eukaryota; kingdom Metazoa; phylum Arthropoda; class Arachnida; order Opiliones; family Sclerosomatidae; genus Leiobunum; species Leiobunum rupestre. Next base: position 1,010,867 of record NC_143394.1, read on the forward strand.
TTCACTTGAATTCCGTGTCGAGTGAGGTTTCTCGTTTGCCTTCTCAGATCTGCTATTTGAAAGTTTAATTCGTTCCTCCCCGCTGTTTGACGTACTTAAGTAACTCCTGTGGATCTGCATAGTCTATCATGCTCAATGCCGTAATTAAATGAACATCGTTTAATCCAGTAATGATGAATTCTGTTATTTCTTGATCCGACAATTTGAAAATGTTGTCGGTTAGTCTTAATTAAGTATTGCTTATGTGGAACTGGGACGATGCATCATATAAATAGAAACAAAAATTGAATATATTAAGACATCAATAAATTAATATTAATAATAAAAAACTGAATGAATAAAATTTTATAAAAGACTGCTACTTCATGAAGGTTTTTTTTAAACATTTACAACGAAAAAGGAGCTTTCGGAAAGTGGTCCTTTTTCAGCTGAAAGTTAAAGAATCTTATAATTTCTATGAACTACATCGATCCACAGCAGAGATTGGTACTTTTTTGCCTATCTACCTTTTTACCTCTCAAAATCATCCAGATGGCACCAATATCACTATCGCGACCATTTTTTTTCAAAACCCCACAATGTTTAAATATCAATTTAAAATCAAAGATGAGTAAATTTTCTCGATTAATTTTATTCCTCTCAATTTTTTTAATATAACGCCACTATCACTATTCAGATAAATTTTTCTATCAATAAAAATCCGTGGAATCACAACCAATCAATTTGTATAGAATTTTTGGGTTAAAAATCGTATCAAAATTTATAGAACTATAAAGTATATTTCTGAAATCGATCAAAAAAAGTATCAGATTCAAAAAAGATTAAACTCCGAAGGGTTTGGGATTTAGATGTTGTATTCAAACGTTAAGAAAAACACAAGTTCGGAACTCAAAAATATGTTAAAAAGCTAATAGTGGTTGTTTTCTGTGTATTCGTAAAGGTTACGGAGACCGGGACAGCAAACGGGAAACAGATCCGGTCCCGCAGTGGGCGGTACTGATGATATCAAACAACAATCAGACTACCTTTAGGAACATTAAGCCCCACGAAATTCGTGTTGTGACGTGAGTGGGTGTTGTGCGTTATGTGTGTGTTATGCGTGATGGTGTTGTGTTTGTGTTGCGACGTGTGTGGGTGCGTTGTGCGTGTGGTGTTGTGACGTGTGTGGTTTCTACTATCTAACTTCTATGTATTGCTTTTTGGGATCGAGCGCTAAGGGTTACATTTAACGTCTTAGCATTCAAATTAAATTAATTCGTAGATGATTTCAAATGCTGCCACTTGTCTATTGAATAAAAACAAATACGGTGACAGAGAATTGCATTCGGGCGCTTCTGCTTGAAAAGACAGTGCTCTACCACCGAACCACCGACACATGGTATAATACTTAGAGAAACAACTATGGGGAACGTCCGTCTTCCTTTACATTTTTATGAACTTATTCACGTCAATTTATTCTATAATAAATTTACATTACGAAGTTTATAAAAGTAAATTTATTCGGTAATATTTATATTATTTATAGATTAAATTAAAATTAATTGATTTAATTTAAAATGCGATTGTGGCCAGGAATTAAACACAAGTAGTAATTTTAGTAGGGTGGTATTTAACCGCTGAGCCAGTTACCCTAACGTCAGAAGGTTGAAAATAGACAAACCATGGAGGGATACCAAGAGAAATTAGTTAGTACAGAACGACAGTCAGGTGACGCTAGCATATCCTTTAAAAATAAACTAACAAAGCAAAAAACTGATTCGGCCCTCCTGTTATTTCTCCATGGACAAACTCATCCGATGAGAGGTGTATTTTGGCGCGCCAACTTGTTAAATTTCTTTGGATAATTTCCTTTAAAGGCATAGATTTATCGCTTGTTGCATTTTTTTTACTTTAATGCCTTTTTCGCAGTCGTGTTCCCCGATTTATTTTCTAGACTACCTTTAATATTTAAAAACAAAAGCAATTTGTATGTAGATCATTTTATTTTTATTTTACCGAAAACTTTATTAAAACATTGGAGAGGTTAATCAAATAGTATCCGAAATAATTTACTTCAGAGTGGACCACTAATCCGTGCCCCTTGAATTATCAAAATGGTAAATATGAAATGCTTAAAATAGTTTGTAACACATTTTTTTACCAGCTAACTGCAGATAGAGAGGAAACAATTTTATTTTGGATGGCATTCGATTTAAATTAACTATCTATTAATTTAGAATTGCAATAAATCCTCTACAAGGTTTGGTTAAAAAATCATTTAAACTGCAAGAACAGATATACAGTTAAAACATTTTGTTGTCATTATGTCGAACAGGTATTTTTTCTTAAAAAAATGGCTATTTCAACAACCAAATTTGTATGTACTACAAATATTTTGTTTACCGCCAACCTAAAAAAACGTTTTTAAAAATCAGGACAAATTTAACGAGTCAACCAAAACTAAATCCTATATAATTGAATACTTTTCATATAACACAAATTGAGTAGATTGAATTGAAACACCCTGTATATTATTATAGGTTGTGTTTCAAATAAGGAGATTGTATTTAATGATCAAAGGTTTCAATTTTAGCCTTTCCTGTTTGAGTTTTATTGATACCAAACGTCTCGTTGGAACAGTTCAGTCGAAATCAGGGGTTTGTACAGATCTTTTAAACGTTTGTTTTTTAAAAAATTGTCATAACATTAAGGTAGTTATAATAAGAAGAGCAAACCAAAATTAAAATTTTTTGTTGATCTGTGAACTTTGAGCGCCATTATTGCCATAATGGTGGTTTTTTACAACAACAAAAATACCATTTGGTTAAGTTCTTTAATTACTTTTGTTATCACCTAGCAAAAAGGAATTTTTTTAAAACCTATTACACTTACTGTGCAGCATGGAGCTATCGAAATATGTCAGTAGGAAGGATCGTTGGGAAAATGGTCAGCCAGCCATTTGCTTACAATCTCCCTCTTGGTGCCCGTTGTACAAACCCACGTCGACAAAGCGGGCCCTAGCATATTCTTAAAGCTTATTGACTCTTGACGATATGACAGCCCGGCCACGATTGTAGAAGTTTCAGTCCCAATTTTAGCCACGTGGGGTTCGGCCTTAACCGCTGGTCGGTCATCGTCTTCGGAATCTGAATAGCGTAAAATTGTTATTTAAAGTTATCTTAATTTATGGAAATTTTAAGTTTTTTTCATAAAATACCAGAAAAACACAGCTGTACGCAATTTCGTTTTTTCGCCCGTGGAACAGCAGATCTTGGTGTTCCTGGTTCCTCGATGACAGACGAGCTTTCTAAAAACGGAATCAAACACAAGTCATGAGTATACGAATGGTCATTTTCAGCATCAGAAAACATCTCGTGCAATTTAGAATCATTGGATATGAATAAATATATTTTTGGGCTCACACCGTCACACCTTGAAACCAAATGTTCGTTTTCAATGCAAATCTCAAGAAGTTCTTCATCTAGAGGCGCTTTCTCCGAGAAGCCGGCCTGGGACTGCTGAACAGCCGCGCTTCTACTTGTAGGCGGAGTAACAATGTCTGCATCGTCATCTAAAGAAACAACCCGTACTCCAACGAAACTCAACACGGAAATCACACCTTAAATTTCAAAATTGGAAGATAATTCATTAATAAAGAACATTTTAATGACTAATCAAAACAACGTGTTATTTCCGTTACCTTTTTCAGTGAGTAATCCATCTTTTCGATGACAATCTAAAATTTCTCTCATTTTGGATTCACGAATTTCACTGCGGAAGGCATTACTATAATGGCCATCTCTGGCTTTCTCATTCAGCCCTTTCCTCTTTGCTTCAGATAAATTAGAATGTTTTCTCTTCAAGTGCTTCACCAAATAGCCCTTAGTCGCTACGTCGCAAATAGGGCAAATCAAGTTTGCCCGCCTAACGTTTTTACTATCACCTAGACACGAAAAAGGGCAATTCTTGATCAAATAACATAAATATTCCATTAATTGACTTCCGTAAAATATACTATAGGAACTGAGATAAAAACGACCAACTTTTATGGGAAAATAATTATTCAGGGTACCCCATTCAGATAATTTTACAGTAATAAATTATCCGAGAACGAGGGCGAGATAAACTTACTGTTAATAGCCACTCGCACTCCTAGATTTATTACACAAAATGAGAAATAGCGCTCATGAAAAGGAGTTAAAAGGGCGGGGGTAACATTAATGGTCGATCCTAAAGTTATATAAAAGGAATACAATGCGAAGTTTAAATATTAAAAAAACTCTTACTTTGCTTTTTTCCCGATTGTTTCGACATTTTGTACACTTGAAATATAACTAACACCACTGTTAACCTCACTTATAATGCAGTACTTCTAAAATGTCAAGTGAAAAATATAACCCTGCACCTATAAAATTGTAACACGCATTATTAAAAACTATTAAAAATTAAAATTTAAACTAATTATAAAGCTAATAAATCTACGATGTGTCAACAGCACTAGACAGCGATTTGTCAACACGACTTAGAAATCGGAGGAAATCCATCAAATGTAGCTTGTTTTCCATAATCCAAGAGCGTTAAACCTGGACAGGAGTTTGGACGCCAAAATCTGAAGCAGCGAGAAAGCGCAAAATTCCAGGAATCGCTAAGTGTGGAACATTACCAGGCAAAATCCATCACATAGCTGTCAATTATTGGTGCGAATTTACTTTAAGGGTGACGCCGTAAAAATTTTCTTGTATCTACGGAACTTTTTTATTGTAAAATGAGAAGGAATTTGGACTTGAAAATAATGCGATGTTGACTTTTTTTGTAATCGGTTTTTACCCTCAATGGTTTTTTTTATGTAAATTACATAACGCCAATCATGGATAGTAGATTTTAGAGGTTTGTTAAAAAGCCTGGTTTTTAGCCACCGTAAACCAATCACACTAAGGGAGTCGGCCAAGGTTATTTGAAAAAAACAAGTATCGCTAAGAGTGGACGATACTGTTCGAAAAAAGAAAAAAGTGTAACGTCAATCAATCACAAAATCTTTATTTGACACTGAATTTTATAAAACACTAAATACAGAAATGAACAAATTGCGGGGAGAACTGGCGGAGTAATTTTACTTTGCTTCTAGTGATGGTTAGGCCATCTCTACTATGGTTCTTTTAGCTTTTTCCAACATAAGAGGGGAAATTAAAACAGGAAAATATACACTCTTTGACCTTAAATTTGATAATGAAACTATCTCTTACTATTTTCTATGTGATCAGTTCCGGTATCCCTACTCTCAGGCATCTTAGTTTCAAAGGATGGAGGGGGCAGAAACAAATATACACTTATACTAAATAATAAACACTACAATTAAACTACTAAAATTAGAAATTCGACAATTAAGCAATGGCAATATTAACTCAAAATAAAACAAAACAAAAATGGCTATAACGAGGGTACAATGCGAACGGAAATATATAGTCCGAACTGTATAAATACACGAAGCGGAATGAACTCTCAACCTTGAGGGGACCCGCTTTAAACCTTTTTCTCGAACAATAGCGAGGGGTTAAACTTTCTTTCTGAGACTTTTTCTCTTCGTTTCACTGAGGGTCATTCCACGCAGGTTCGAACACTCATGCTACCATGGGTCAACAGATCATAATGAAATTTTACACACTACAAATAGTGATTATGGCACCACCAAATACGAAATATTATCCAAAAATATTTAAAGGTTTTCAAAATACACGAGTTTAAAAATACCCCACGTTTTAAGGTTGTTGACTCAACGAAATTCGTACCCCTAAGGGTTTATGTTAATACCGGTTTTCCAGATGAACGGAATAGCTTAAAATTTTCAGATTTAAGGCAGTTGTTAGAGCAGATTTCAGAAATACTAATGAAAGTTTTCTACTATTAATGGTTTTTATTTAATTTAGGGCATCTTTTAAATTTTGAACGCGTGGGGGGTCGCGCTTGACGAATAACCCTGAAAAAGGTCCATTTTAAAATTTACATTTTGTTAGATTTTATAATAGCCCTAATACTAAGCTTTTGTACGGTGTATGGTTTGTTTGGAGTATTTTGGTTGTAAGTCCAAAAATACGCGAAAAGTCGTTTATTCACAGAAACACGTTTTTCAATAGAAACATTAAACTCGTTTTTTAAGTTTCTTCTAGTTGATGTCTATTCTTATTTTCAGCCCTTCAGTTTGTGTAATTGTTGTCTGCTACGTATTATGCTAGTTCAAAGTCAGCGATAGAGTAATGTCGGCGCCTTTTCTTTATTATTTTAGGAAGTAGTGCAATTCAGGACTGACCAGTTAGTAAATAGGAAATGGAAAACATTTTTGAAAAGTGTTCTGTCGGTCGTTTAAATCAACAAGACTGTCACAAAATAACCGTATGTAATACTCGTGGTTTATCAAAAATAAGCAGTTTAGATGATGAAACTCGGACTCTAATTTTGGCGCGGAGTGGCATTACCACCGAAGTATCATTGAATGATATATGTGACCATCATTTTGCTAGGCTAATTACGAAATATTCTTTATTTCAAAAAAATTTTGTGATCCGTTAAATGTACACAAGAAATCTGTTATAAGTGAGTACTTGGAATGTGGATAAATATTTCCTCTAAAATTGATCTAATTAAACAATTTGTACAGGTCATCTCGTGCTCCTATCAATTGAGGATGCCAAACAGTTCAGTGTCTTTAGTGAAAAGCATATTGCTCCAGGTCAAAAAATATGCAAAAACTGTGTGAAAACATTGAAAGCACGACATGATGAGGTCACCAACGTGTCTAGTCAAGATTTTACCTCAACTTACACACCTGCTTCGAATTTCTCTCAAGAATCGCTGTGTGAACAGACGAAATTGGCAATATTAATTCGTGTTTAGAATTTCTTGAAGCATCCCCAATGAAGCTACACGGCATTCAAAATCATCAACGTGTGGCGTATGCAAAGAGAAAAATTAAGCAGGCAACAGATGGATTAGCCAGCAAAGTTACGAAGGTGGTGAAGATTTCAACGGATAATTTATGCCAGGATAGTGCACGCTCAAGTTTTGAAGTAGAGTTTATATCCGATTTAAAAAATAAAGTTGCATCTTCATCAAGACTTGAAAAATGCAAACTTTTGACTTTACTTCCCAAGTCGTGGACAATCGACCATATTCCTATTTACGCCAAGCGGTGAAAAGGGGGAAGCTCATCGGGGGACAATGGAGTTTTTGTGCGGGCCTAATAGATTCAGTGGGCTCTGACCGATTATTGAGTAGTCTCTGATCGTAGATTGTTAAAATGGCGGCGTAGTTACACTCGGCATTTGTTTTGACAGTTTTTTCGACTGCTTCCATTACGAATGTTTGTCGTACGATAAAGATAAGTTATATATTTTATTCTTTTATACTTGCACTTTACTTGGAAAAAATTATAGAGTAAAATTCGATTTCTATCGTTTTTCCCCCCAAGCCTTTGCATATAATGCAAGAAATAGAATTATTAAAGCCACTATAAAACCCTTTTCGTTTTATTCAAAATCGCAAGTTTTTATTAAACTAAGCTGTTTTGGGCTTAAGATCTTTGAAATATTTAAATCTTAAGATATTTTGCTGAATAGTTAAAGTATGCTGTGTAAAAAAATTATTAAATTTATTTCAGTTTCTAAGTGATGATGATGTTAGGAGGAAATGGGCAAAAGCTGTTAAAAAACAGTCTTATGATATAAAGAACTACGAAATAGTTTGTTTGATACATTTTGAAGAAAACTCGTGTTTGAGATCATTTGGTGTTGGAAAGATACCCATTCTGAAACACTATGCTGCGCTACCGATATTTCCCTGGTCAACTGAAAATACTGAAACTGAGCAACATTCAGACCACCCAGGAGGGTAAAACTAAAAAAGTGCTTGATGAGAACTCCTATGGAGGAATTTTTCATTGTAATAGTGTACATCTGTAAAGTTATTATTAAAGTAAATATACATTTGGAAAACTAAATATTTTATTTTGCTTCATTTTGTACATAGTATCACAATATTTGAAAATAGAAAAACAATCGAAACTTAAATTCTGATTTCTCAAAATTTTTTAAATATCTCTCTACCACATTAGCTTTTCAATAAAATATGTATTGTGCAAAACACCAGTTGTTGTATGGCTACATTATCACGCTTCTGCTTATTTCATTCTAACATCTTCATCAGTTGGAAACTGAAAGAAATAATGATTTTGTGGACTGTTCCCTGGTGTCGCTATGACATTTTACCACACAGCATACTTTAACCATTATGCAACATTGCAAAATACCTTAGACTTAAATATTAAAAGATCTTAAGCCAAAAACAGTTAAGTTTAAAAAAATCTAAGTTTGCAATTTTTAATAAGACAAAAAGGGTTTTATAATAATAGTAGTCCTATTATTAATCCAAGCTTAAATAACCCTATAGTTCATGCAATATTTGCCTAGGCTTAAGGAAAATACCTTTGGGGGAAAACGATAGAAATCGAATTTCACCCTAGAATCTTATTCCAAGTAAAGTGCAAGAATAAAAGAAAAAAATAAATAACTTATCTTTATCGTACGACAAAAATTTGTAATGAAAACAGTCGAAAAAACTGTCAAAACAAACGTCGAGTGTAACTACGCCGCCATTTTAACAATCTACGATCAGAGACTACTCAATAATCGGTCAGAGCCCTATGAACCTATTAGGCCCGCACAAAAACTCCATTGTCCCCCGATGAGCTTCCCCCTTTTCACCGCTTGGCGTAAATAGGAATATGGTCGATTACAAAGATATGCGAAGAGTTTGATGTCTCAAAATATTTAGCGAGGAAAGCGCAAAAGTTAAAAAATGATTTGGGAATGCTACCAGACATAGAAAAGAGAATAGGAAATACCTTACCACAAGAAACTGAAGAAGCTGTCAGATCGTTTTTTGAAAGTGATGAAGTATCCAGAATTTGCCCAGGAAAAAAGGAATATACAACTGTTCATATCGGTGGTCAAAAAATTCACAAACAAAAACGACTTATACTATCAAATGTCAGGGACAATTTAAAGAAGCAAACACTGATGTTAAAATTGGTTTTTCCAAGTTTTGTTCGTTGCGACCTTATTGGTGCATTCCGGTTACTTCCAGAGGTGTGCACAATGTTTGTATTTGCGAAATACATCAGAACCTAAAACTTATGGCATTGGCGCTACCATCGAAAAAAGGCTATAAAACAATTATGCAGGAGTTTGTATGCTCGACAGAAAATCGACAATGCATGTTACACCGCTGTGATCAGTGTCCCTCAGAATTAAGTTTCAAAAATTACGTTAATTCTTTATTTGATGAAATGGAAATTGATCTTGATGATAACGTTCGATACAAACAGTGGATTCATAAAGAAGGTCGAACGAGATTACTGGATATACACGAATCAGTTTCAGACTTCATGTCAAATTTAGCGAATATGATGGACAAAGTGGTACAACACCATTTCGTGGCGAAATCACTAGCGGCATACCTAAGGGAGTTAAAAGAGTCCATAACACCAACACATGCCATTATTCTTCTTGACTTTGCCGAGAATTACTCCTTCATTGTCCAGGATGCCGTTCAGGGTTTTCATTGGGAGAATACCCAATGTACCCTTCATCCCTTCGTCATTTATTCTAAAAATGAAGAAAATGAAATTCGAACCCTAAGCTGCTGTATAGTCAGCGATGAAATGAACCACAGTGCTGAAACTGTTCACTGTTTTATGAAGTTTATGATTTCGTACCTTAAGGATATAATACCACACGTCACACATTTGCACTACTTTAGCGACGGCGCTGCTTCGCAATATAAAAATTGTAAAAATCTCCTCAATTTATGTCATCACAATTTGGACTTTGGTCGGACCGCAGAGTGGAATTTCTTCGCCACTTCGCATGGTAAGAGTCCTTGCGACGGCATTGGTGGAACCGCGAAACGGTTGGTTTCTCGAGCATCGCTACAAAACTACGAAGAAGACCAAATTTTTACTCCTTTGCAATTCTATGAATGGTTGGCTAGAAATGTTGCTGGAATTAAATTCTTATTCGTTTCAAAAGACGATGTTAATTTCCATATAACAGCTCTGGAAGAACGTTTATCAAAAGCTAGCACAATCGCCGGCACCCGAAGCCATCATAAATTTGTCCCTCTTTCGAAATATGAATTAAATATGTACAGGCTTTCTTCAGATCTATTTAGTACAAAAATTACACTCGCTGAAGTAGACAATCCACAGTTAAACCAAGGTAAACTTTTATTTCAAGACATTTCAGTTGGTGATTATGTAGCGGCGGAATATGATAATGACTGGTATGTAGCTTTAGTCGTGAGCAAAATACAAGAAGAAAACGATTTTCTACTGAGTTTTATGAAATGTGATAAAGATAAGGGAGTAGTTTCATGGCCGTCACCAAAAGATGAATGTTTTGTTCCAACATACTCCATTTTGTGCATTTTACCCAGCCCAGTAAAAGGAAATGCACGGAAGTCTTTCACACGACGTACAACTACCATTCTGAAAATTCCCAAAATATGTCTAGACAATGCTCAAACAATATTCTGTGGATAAATGATTTTTCGCGTATTTTTGGACTTACAACCAAAATACTCCAAACAAACCATACACCGTACAAAAGCTTAGTATTAGGGCTATTATAAAATCTAACAAAATGTAAATTTGAAAATGGACCTTTTTCAGGGTTATTCGTCAAGCGCGACCCCCCACGCGTTCAAAATTTAAAAGATGCCCTAAATTAAATAAAAACCATTAATAGTAGAGAACTTTCATTAGTATTTCTGAAATCTGCTCTAACAACTGCCTTAAATCTGAAAATTTTAAGCTATTCCGTTCATCTGGAAAACCGGTATTAACATAAACCCTTAGGGGTACGAATTTCGTTGAGACAACAACCTTAAAACGTGGGGTATTTTTAAACTCGTGTATTTTGAAAACTTTTAAATATTTTTGGCTAATATTTCGTATTTGGTGGTGCCATGATCACTATTTGTAGTGTGTAAAATTTCATTATGATCTGTTGACCCATGGTAACATGAGTGTTCGAACCTGCGTGGAATGACCCCTGACTATTTCTTATTTCGACCCTGGGTACTCTACAATGGGGGGGGGGAGGGGGGGGTTATGATGGAAATTCTACTCATCATTTTATTTCGGTGTCCTCCGCTACGTTGTCGTCTCTTCGTTTACGGGTTTTCTCGTTCCTCGGTTTACGTAAGATGCCCGACACACGCACTTCACAGAACGGGACGTCTTTGGGGCGGCTTGTTTACACGTTTTCTTTATTCACACTTTCTCTTTATTTACTCGTCTTCGGTTTGGCGGTCGGATTGCGGATTTCTTCCTATATTATTTTACTTCTCAAGCTGACGGGGGCGTAGGTACTTCGGGTTTCGGTCTGAAATGTCCGGCTAGGCTAGGGAATCGGTCTCGGTCATCTGGCTTTCTTCCCTCGGAACGTCTAGATTTTGGGTGATCAACAGGTGATTCGAGGGTGTTGAGGGCATTACGCTTGCCGGATTCATTACTGCTCGGCTTATACTCTTCCGGTCGGAATGTCCTGGATGTAGGTCATCTAGGCAGTTGGTGAGAATTGTTTCGGTCATGAGGGCTGCATTGAGGGTTAATTAATATCTAAGCTCGACTTCATCGCGCATTATTCTATCTATATCTCGACATGGTCTTTTCTCGAGTTCTGTCCAGTTCTCCTCAGTTCTTTCCAGAGTCAGAATTCTCCTTTTTGGGGCTCTGTCTCTTGGTTTTGTTCCAGGGATTCCAGGGCGGAGTTGAAAATAAAAAAGCGATTGGTGACCTCCCATTTTATTTGGGTCATTGGTGCACTTAAGACTCGTGTCCTGTCATGGGATGTATGACGTTGTCCGACCCGCGAAAGGTCCCTTGGGCTTGGTTCCACGTGATTGCGGGGGTCTCAGTGTTTGTGGGGGAGAAGATGCCAGGAAATCACGAGGTTATATTTATTTTGTTGTCAAGCGAAAATGTCCAGGCACACTTTTGACCTATAACCTGGCCTTGGAAAATGTGCGCTTTTTGTTAGATTCGGGTTACCTGATAGTGGGCTAAACGCCCGCTAACATGACAAAGGTTCCATGGGATCGCTGTGAGTTGAGGGAATGTTACTGGTTTAGTTCGGCAAAGTTTCTGAGAAAAATGCGGGTGGGGTTGGTTCCGAGAGTATTGTAACACGGTAATAAACGAGGAAAAAGACACCAATTATCTCCTGATGCCAAGGGCTCTTAATTTTAACATTGCTGAAGGCAGGGATTTAGTTTATAATATATATTAAGTACCCTGTTTAATTAATTCTCTCAATTTTATATTTTATAGTGGGGGTTCATTGAGTTCTATCAGATTTATAAACTATATTTAATTTATATGTATGGTTCAAAAGTTATTTAAGTTTTTAATTTATCATTAATTTTAATTTATATTTAACACTGTGATTAGTTTTATTAAATAGAGCTCGGTATACTTAACAATTACTATAGATGGCCGAGAGTGGAGGGAATAATGTAATAGCAAAAGTAAATAAACAAAAAAAAATAAAAAAATAAGTATACGGGGGAAAATGAACCTGAAGGGTTACAAAAGATAAACACGAAGTACATTTTAACGCCAAAAGGTATTTTTTCACGTTTTGATAGATTAAATATGATATACTAAATATCAGTTGATAGTTTTTATTGAACTAAAAACCAAAATTAAAAATTACTGAAATATAAAGCGCAAAAGATTATGTAACAATATCAACCGCATTAGATTGCCATTTTGAAATTTTAAGATCACGTGGTACAAACGACCTTGCAAGACTCCCTCGGAGGCTCTCGGGCTGATTGATACGCGGGGAGAA